>NC_133856.1:289291-384291 GCF_047830755.1 Zonotrichia albicollis
TGATTTTATTCTAAAATATGGGGGGATTGTGTCCGAATTTGAGAATTTCATCCCAAAAATCAGGGATTTTATGCCAAAATTTGAGGCTTTATCAAAAAAAATTGAGGGTTTTAGCCCAAATTGGGAGATTTATCCCAGAAAATTCCGATTTGGGGCCAAATTCAGGGATTCTATACTCAAAAATCGGGAATTTCCACCCCAAAATTCAGGGATTTGATCCCCCCCAAAAAAATCAGGATTTGGGGCCAAAATTGGGGAACTTTATCCCAAATTCAGGATTATATCCCAAAAAAAATTGGGGGGGCTTCATCTCAAAAATTAGGGATTTTAATTAAAAAAATCCAGAATTTTATTCCAGCTTTGGGATTTTATACAAAAAATTCGGGAATTTTATGCCAACAAATTCCGTATTTGGGGCCAAATTTTTGAGGATTTTAATCCTAAAAAATTCAGAGATTTTACTCCAAAATTGGGGGATTTAATTTAAAAAAAACCCCAGGATTTGATCCCAAATCTCAGGGCTTTTATTCCAAAAAAAATGGAGATTTTATTCCAAAAAATCGAGGTACTTTATCCCAAAATTCCCTTTTTTACCTAAAATTCAGGATTTTTTTTCCCAAAATTCCCATTTTTTGCCCCCATTCCCCTCCCCCCTTCCAAATTCCGGGAATTTCCCTTTTCCCGCCCATTTTTTCCCGGGAATTTTGCCCCCGCCCCCCGCCCTTGGGTCCGATCGATTTTGGGGGCAAATTCCGCGATTTCGGGGCCCCCGCGCGACCTTCGGCCCCTCCCGGATCCGAATTCCGAATCCCGAATTTCCCAGAATTTCCCATTCCCCTCCCCTCCCCATTCCCCCTTTTCCCTCCCAATTTTCCAAATTTCCGATTTTTCCCAAATTTTCCCAGTTTCACCCCTATTTTCCTCCCCTATTTTTCTCCTTCTTTCCCCATTTTCTCACAAATTTTGTACAATTTTCACAATTTTTCTCCTCCCCTCCCCCATTTTCCCTACTTTTCTCCATTTTCCGATTTTCCCTGATTTTTCCCAAATTTTCCAAATTTCCCCCTGATTTTTCCCCTCCTTTCCCCACAATTTTCCCACAATTTTCAAATTTTTCTCCTCATTTCCCTGATTTTTCCCAAATTTTCCAAATATTTCCCCTTCTTTTACCCAACTTTCCCCCCTTTTTCCTCGATTTTTCCCAATTTCTCCCTGATTTTTCTCCTTCTTTCCCCAGTTTTCCCACATTTTTTCCCCAATTATCCAATTTTTCTCCTCATTTTCCCACATTCCCCCCCGATTTTTCCCAAAGTTTTCCCAATATTTCCCCTTCTTTTACCCAAATTTTCACCAAATTTTCTAATTTTTTTCTTCAAAATTTTCCTGATTTTTTTCCTGATTTTTTCCTGATTTTTCTCCTCCTTTTTCCCAATTTTTCTCTTTCCTTCCCCTCTTTTCCCCCAATTTTTCCACAATTTTTTCCCAAATTTTATCCGATTTTTCCCAATTTTTCCCCTCCCTTTCGCCCTTTTCCCCCCAATTTTTGCCCATTTTTCCTTAATTTTCCTCCTCCTTTTTCCCAGTTTTCGTCCTTCCTTCCCCCACTTTTCCCCCTTTTTCTTCAATTTTTTCCCAAATTTTCCCAGATTTCCCCTCCCTTTTCCCGATATTTTCCCCCCAATTTTTCACCTCCTTTTTCCCAGATTTTCCCACAAATTTTTCCCGATTTTTCCCAATTTTTCTCCTCCCTTCCCCCCTTCCCCCCCCACCCCCCAATTCCAACCAATTTTTCCCAAATTTTCTCCTCCTTTTCCCCAAATTTTCCCGATTTTCCCCAGAATTCCGGGCTTTCCCCTCCCTCACTTCCCCCATTTTTTCCCAAATTTTTCCCACTTTTCCCCAATTTCCCTCCCTTTTTTTCCCAAATTTTCTTCTCTTTCCCAAGTTTTCCCAATTTTCCCACAATTTTCTTTTCCTCTTTTCCACATTTTCCCCAATTTTTCCCCTCCCCCGTCCCATTTTTCCCAATTTTTTCCCACTTTTTCTCAATTACCTCGATTTTTCCCAATTTTTCCCAAATTTTCTTCTCCCTTTCCCATTTTTCCCCTTTTTCCCCTCTTTTTTTCCCATTTTCCTTCCCTTTTTCCATTCCCCAAATCCCCTCACCTGTCCTTGCTCACCTGGGCACACCTGGGCACACCTGGGCACACCTGTCCTGTACCTGACCCTTGCCCACCTCACCTGAGCTCACCTGTCCTTTCTCTTTCCCACAGGTGTGCTGTGCTCAGGTGAGTCTGAACAGGTGTGCGCAGGTGTGCACAGGTGTGCATGGACAGGTGAGCTCAGGTGAGTCCAGGTATGGACAGGTGAGCACGGACAGGTGTGCCCAGGTGAGTCTGAGCAGGTGTGTGCAGGTGTGCACAGGTGAGCACGGACAGGTGTGCACAGGTGTGTACAGGTGTGCACAGGTGAGCCCAGGTGTGCATGGACAGGTGTGCACAGGTGAGTCTGAACAGGTGTGTGCAGGTGTGCACAGGTGAGCATGAACAGGTGTGCACAGGTGTGCACAGGTGTGCTCAGATATGGACAGGTGTGCGCAGGTGAGCCCAGGTGTGCATGGACAGGTGTGCTCAGATATGGACAGGTGTGCACAGGTGAGCATGGCAGGTGTGCTCAGGTCACACAGTGTACACAGGTATGGACAGGTGTGCACAGGTGAGCACGGCAGGTGTGCTCAGTATGGGCATGTGAACAGGTGAGCACTGACAGGTGTGCTCAAGTCACACACGGACAGGTGTGCTCAGGTGTGCGCAGGTGTGTGCAGGTATGGACAGGTGGGCATGGACAGGTGTGCAGGTGTGCTCAGGTGTGCTCAGGTGTGCCCAGGTGTGCTCAGGTGTGCTCAGGTGTGCAGTGCGCAGGTGAGTGACGGCAGGTGTGGGCAGGTGTGTGCAGGTAGGGACAGGTGTGCGCAGGTGAGATACAGACAGGTGTGTGCAGGTGTGCAGGTGAGCAGGGACAGGTGGGACTGGACAGGTGTGCTCAGGTGTGCCCAGGTGTGCTCAGGTGTGCTCAGGTGTGCGCTGTGCAGGTGAGCACGGGCAGGTGTGCAGGTATGCACAGGTGTGTTTGGGTACGTACAAGTGTGACAGGTGTGCATTGTGCAGGTGAGATGTGCACAGGTGAGAGTGGACAGGTGTGCTCAGGTGTGCCCAGGTGTGCTCAGGTGTGCGCTGTGCAGGTGAGCACGGACAGGTGTGCAGGTATGCACAGGTGTGTTTGGGTACGTACAGGTGTGACAGGTGTGCATTGCACAGGTGAGATGTGCACAGGTGAGAGTGGACAGGTGTGCTCAGGTGTGCCCAGGTGTGCCCAGGTGTGCCCAGGTGTGCTCAGGTGTGCTCAGGTGTGTCACTCCCACCTTTCTCCCCCCCACAGGTGCTGATCCCCGGCTGCAGGTGCAGCCCCAGGTGCATCCACAGGTGCAGCCCCAGGTGTGGGCACAGGTGAGGGCACAGGTGAATGAACAGGTGAGGGCACAGGTGAGGTGAATCCCCAGGTGAATCCCCAGGTGAATCCCCAGGTGGATGCCCAGGTGGATGCCCAGGTGAATCCCCAGGTGGATGCCCAGGTGAATCCCCAGGTGAATCCCCAGGTGGGTGCCCAGGTGGGTGCCCAGGTGCATTCCCAGGTAACAACCCAGGTGTGCCCACAGGTGCACCCACACGGGGACGCCCAGGTGGAGCCGCAGGCACAACCCCAGGTGGGCGGCCGGGATCGGTTGAAGGTAAGGCCCCAGGTGTGCCCAGGTGTGCCCCCAGGTACCCCCAACTGTCCTCACGTGTTCCCCAGGTGACCCCAGGTGTGCCCAGGTGTCCTCAGGTGATGTAGATGTACCCCCAGGTGCCCTCAGGTGTTCCCTCAGGTGTGCCCAGGTGTGCCCCCAGTGCCCCTAGATGTGGTTCAGGTGACCCCAGGTGTGCCCAGGTGAGTACCAGGTGTGCCCTCGGGTACCCTCAGGTGACCCCTAGTGCCCCCAGGTGTGCCCTCAGGTGTGCCCAGGTGTGCCCAGGTGATGTAGATGTGCCCCCAGGTGTGCCCCCAGTTGTTCTCAGGTGTGCTCAGGTACCCCCCCCGTGCCCCCAGGTGCACCCAGGTGTGCCACAGGGTCCCCAGATATCCCCAGGTGCCCCCAGGTGTGCCCCCAGGTGATCCAGGTGTGCCTCAGGTACCCCCAACTGTCCTCAGGTGTGTCCCCGGTGTCCCCAGGTGACCCCAGGTATGCCCAGGTGTGTCCCCACAGGTGTGACCCCAGGTGTGCCCCCAGGTACCCCCAACTGTCCTCAGGTGTGTCCCAGGTGCCCCAGGTGCCCCCATGTGCCCTTGGGTGACCCCCAGGTGTCCTCCAGGTGTCCCCCAAGTGACCCCAGGTGATGTAGGTGTGCCCCCAGGTGTGCCCAGGTACCCCCAGGTGTGCTCGCAGGTGTCCCCAGGTGTTCCCCAATTACCCCAGGCGCCCCCAGGTGTGCTCAGCTGCCCCCAGGTGTGCCCAGGTGTGCCCCCAAGTAACCCCAACTGTTCTCAGGTGTGTCCCAGGTGTGCCCAGGTGCCCTCAGGTGTATCCCCAGGTGTGCTCAAGTGGGCCCCAACTGACCCCAGATGTGCCCAGATGTTCCCCAGGTGTGACCCCATAGGTGTGCCCAGATGTTCCCCAGGTGCCCCCAGGTGTGCCCCCAGGTGACCCAGGTGTGCCTCAGGTACCCCCAGCTGTCCTCAGGGGTTCCCCAGATGTTCCCCAGGTGTGCCCAGGTGTCCCCCAGATGTTCCCCAGGTGTGCCCAGATGTTCCCCAGGTGAGCCCAGGTGTGCCCCCAGGTGCGGTTGGTGAACGGCTCCTCCAGGTGCGTGGGCCGGGTGGAGGTGCTGCACAGGAACAGGTGGGGCTCGGTCTGCGACGACTCCTGGGACATGGCGGACGCACAGGTGAGAGCGGGGGGACACACCTGGGACACACCTGGGACACACCTGGGGATGGGGGCACACCTGGGACACACCTGGGACACACCTGGGGATGGGGGCACACCTGTGACACACCTGGGACACACCTGTGACACACCTGGGGACACACCTGCGGGCACACCTGGGGATGGGGGCACACCTGTGACACACCTGGGGACACACCTGGGACACACCTGGGGATGGGGGCACACCTGGGACACACCTGGGACACACCTGGGGATGGGGACACACCTGGGACACACCTGGGACATGGGGCACACGTGGGACACACCTGGGGACACACCTGGGACACACCTGGGACACACCTGGGGACACACCTGGGACACACCTGGGACTCACCTGGGGATGGGGACACACCTGGGACACACCTGGGACACACCTGGGGATGGGGACACACCTGGGACATGGCAGACACACAGGTGAGAACCTGGGACACCTGGGGACACACCTGGGACAGGTGGGGATGGGGACACACCTGGGGACACCTGTGATACACCCAGGCACATCTGGGACATACCTGTGACACACCTGGGGACAATGGGGACACACCTGGGCACACCTGAGGACACCTGGACACACCTGGTGATACCTGTGACACACCTGGGCACACCTGGGCACACCTGGGGACAGCTGGGGACACCTGGACACACCTGGAACACACCTAGGGACACCTGGACACACCTGTGACACACCTGGGGACAGCTGGGGTCACATAGACACACACCTGTGACACACCTGGGCTCACCTGTCCCCACCTGTCCCTGTGTCTCACCTGTCCCCTCCCCCCCCAGGTGGTCTGCCGCTCCCTGGGCTGCGGCTCCGCCCTGGCCGCCCCCGGCCACGCCCACTTCGGGCAGGGGGCGGGGCCGATCTGGCTGGACGGGACGCACTGCACAGGTGAGGAGCTCACCTTGGCCAGGTGCAGCCTGCACACCTGGGGGCAGCACGACTGCGGGCACGGCGAGGACGCGGGAGCCGTGTGCTCAGGTGAGAACAGGTGAGAGCAGGGACAGGTGAGAGTGGGGACAGGTGAGCACCGGGACAGGTGAGACAGGTGAGGGGACAGCTCAGGTGTGCTCAGGTGAGAACAGGTGAGAGCGGGGACAGGTGAGCCCCGGGACAGGTGAGCACCGGGACAGGTGAGGGACAGGTGGGACAGGTGAGGGGACAGCTCAGGTGTGCTCAGGTGAGAACAGGTGAGAGCGGGGACAGGTGAGGGGGGAGGGACAGGTGAGGGACAGGTGAGCACCGGGACAGGTGAGGGGACAGCTCAGGTGTGCTCAGGTGAGAACGGGACAGGTGAGAGTGGGGGACAGGTGAGCACTGGGACAGGTGAGGGGACAGCTCAGATGAGCACAGGTGAGCACCAGGACAGGTGAGGGACAGGTGAGGATAGGTGAGGTGGATGGGGTCAGGTGAGGGACAGGTGAGGACAGGTGGGACAGGTGAGGGGACAACTCAGGTGTGCTCAGGTGAGAACAGGACAGGTGAGGTGGGAGGGACAGGTGAGCACCGGGACAGGTAAGCACTGGGACAGGTGAGTACAGGTGGAACAGGTGAGGGGACAGCTCAGGTGTGCTCAGGTGGGTCAGGTGAGGTGGGTGGGACAGGTGAGACAGGTGAGGGACAGGTGGGCTCAGGTGGGACAGGTGGGCTCAGATCTGCTCAGGTGAGCATGGGGGGACAGGTGAGAACAAGGGGACAGGTGAGGGGACAGGTGGGACAAGTGTGCACAGGTGGGACAGGTGAGGTGGGTGGGGACAGGTGGGACAGGTGAGGGGACAGCTCAGGTGTGCTCAGGTGAGGTGAGTAGGACAGGTGAGAGTGGGGGACAGGTGAGGGACAGGTGGGAACACGGGGGACAGGTGAGCTCAGGTGGGACAGGTGAGCACAGGTGAGGGACTGATGAGGTGGGTGGGGACAGGTGGGACAGGTGAAGGGACAGCTCAGGTGTGCTCAGGTGAGGGACAGGTGGGACAGGTAAGGGCAGGTGAGGAAGGGGGGAGGTGGGACAGGTAAGGGCAGGTGAGGGCACAGGTGAGGGCACAGGTGAGGGCACAGGTGAGGGCACAGGTGGGCTCAGGTGGAGCAGGTGAGCACTTGTTGTGCCCAGGTGTGCCCAGGTAACCCAGGTCGGCTCAGGTGTGACAAGGTGAGCTCAGGTGTAGTCGGGGTGAGGTGCCCAGGTGAGCTCAGGTAACACAGATGGGATGAAGTGCCCAGGTACCCCTAGCTGCCCCCAGGTGTGCCCAGGTGTGCCCAGGTGTGCTTGGGTGAGCTCAGATGGGTTCAGGGGAGCTCAGGTGTGCCCCCAGGTGTGCTCAGGTGGGTTCAGGCGTGCCCTGGTGTACCCAGGTGTGCTCAGGTGTGCTCAGGTGTGCTCAGGTTCCCACAGGTGCCCGCAGGTGTGCTCAGGTGAGCTCAGATAGGTTCAGGTGAGCCCAGGTACCCCAGGTGAGCTCAGGTGTGCTCAGATTAACTCAGGTAGGTTCAGATGAGCTCAGATGTGTCCCCAGGTACCCCCAGGTGCCGCCAGGTGTGCCCAGGTGTCCTGAGGTACCCCCCAGGTGTGCCCAGGTGCGCTCAGATCAGGTCAGATCAGCTCAGGTGTGCCCAGGTGCTCCCCAGGTGTCCCCAGATGATCTCAGGTGTCCCCACCTGTCCCCAGGTGCGCTCACCTGTCCCCCCCCGTCCCCGCCCCCCTGACCCCGTGTCCCCTCCCCCCCCAGGTGCGGATCCCCCCCAGGTGCGGCTGCGGGGCGGGGCCGGGCCCTGCTCGGGGCAGGTGCAGGTGCTGCTGAACCGCACCTGGCTGCAGGTGTGCGGCCTCACCTGGGGGCTGCCCGAGGCGCAGGTGCTGTGCCGGCAGCTGGGCTGCGGCCCCGCCCTCAGCGCACCTGCGGGGCCGCACCTGGAGCCCACGGAGGCTCACCTGGCGGGACAGGAGCCTCACCTGGCCGAGCCTCACCTGGCGGAGCCTCAGCTGCTGGAGCTCACCTGTCGGGGCAATGAGCAGATGCTGGTCGAGTGCCCGAGGCTCCGCCCCGGTACCTGCGGGACAGGTGCGGTCGCTCACGTGGCGTGCGAGGAGCTGCCAGGTGAGGGGGGAAGGAGGGTGGGGTCACCTGGTGACACCTGTCCATCCCTCACCTGTGATTCGCCTGTCTGTGTCTCACCTGTGCTTCACCTGTCCATGTCTCACCTGTCCTTCACCTGTCTGTATCTCACCTGTCCTGCCCATCTCTCACCTGTCCCACCTGTATCTCACCTGTATCCTGCTTGTGCATCACCTGTCGCACCTGTGTCTCACCTGTGTCTCACCTGTATCTCACCTGTGTCTCACCTGTCCTACCCATCCCTCACCTGTCCCACTGCTCTCACCTGTCCATATCTCACCTGTCTCTCACCTGTATTTAATCTGTGTCTCACCTGTGTCGCTCTCACCTGTATCTCACCTGTCCAGAACTCACCTGTCTGAGCCATCCTGCCCATCCCCCACCTGCCCCATCTGTCCCTCACCTGTCTCTCACCTGTTTCTCACCTGTCCTTATCTTGTCTCACCTGTGTCTCACCATCTCTCTCACCTGTATCCTACCTGTATGTCACCCATCCCACCTGTCCATGCCTCACCTGTCTCACCCTCCCATCTCTAGCTCACCTGTCTCTCTCACCTGGGTCTCACCTGTGTCCCACCTGTGTCCCACCTGTCCATGTCTCACCTGTGTCCCACCTGTCCATGTCTCACTGTATCTCACCTGTCTCTCTCACCTGTATCCTATCCTACCTGCATGTCACCTGTCTCACTCTGTGTCTCACCTGTCCATGTCTCACCTGTTTCTGACCTATCTCACCTGTGTCTCACCTGTGTCTCACCTGTCCATATCTCACCTGTGTCTCACCTGTGTCTCTCTCTCTCACCTCTCTCACCTGTCTCTCTCTCTCACCTGTCCATACCTCAGCTGTCTCACCTGTCTGTATCTCACCTGTCCATATCTCACCTGTCCATGTCTCACTTGTCTCTCACCTGTCTGTATCTCACCCATATCTCATCTGTCTCACCTGTATCTCACCTGTCTCACCTCTCTCTCACCTGTATCTCACCTGTCCATATCTCACCTGTGTCTCTCTCTCTTTCTTACCTGTCCACATCTAACCTGTCCCTCACCTGTATCTCACCTCTCTCTCATCTGTGTCTCACCTGTCCATACTCACCTGTCTCTCTCACCTGTGTCTCACCTGTCCATACTCACCCGTATCTCACCTGTACCTCACCTGTGTCCCTTACCTGCCCATGTCTCACCTGTGGCTCTCTCACCTGTCCCACCTGTCTGTGTCTCACCTGTCTGTGTCTCACCTGTATCTCACCTTCTGTCTCTCTCACCTGTATCTCACCTGTCCATACTCACCTGTCTCAGTTGTCTCTCACCTGTGTCTCTCTCACCTGTCCATATCTCACCTGTCTCACCTGTCTCTCACCTGTCTCACCTGTCCTGCCTATCGCTCACCTCTCCCATCCCTACCACCTGTCCCCTCTCCCTCACCTGTCTCTCACCTGTCCCTCACCCATATCTCACCTGTCCATGTCTCACCTGTTCATACACACCTGTGTCTCACCTGTCCATGTCTCACCTGTGTCTCTCACCTGTATCTCACCTGTCCATGTCTCACCTCTCACCTGTCCTTCATATGTCTCACCTGTGTCTCACCTGCCCCTCACCTGTGTCTCTCTCTCATCTGTCCGTGTGTCACCTCTCTGTCCCTCACCTGTCCCTCACCTGTGTCTCTCTCACCTGTCTCTCTTGCACCTGTGTCTCTCTCAGCTGTCTCTCACCTGTCCATGTCTCACCTGTCTCTCTCTCTCACCTGTGTCTCACCTGTGTCCCTCACCTGTCTCACCTGTCCATACTCCCCTGTCTCTCTTTCTCTCACCTATCCCTCACCTGTCCCACACCTGTGTCTCACCTGTGCATATCTCACCTGTATCTCACCTGTGTCCCACACCTGTGTCTCTCTCACCTGTCCCTAACTCACCTGTTTCTCTCTCTCTCACCTGTATCTCACCCATATCTCACCTGTATCTCACCTGTTTCTCACCTGTCTCTCACCTGTCCCTCACCTGTCCATACTCACCTGTATCTCACCTGTCCCTCACCTGTATCTCACCTGTCCATACTCACCTGTATCTCACCCGTCCCTCACCTGTATCTCACCTGTCTCTCACCCGTATCTCACCTGTGTCTCTCCCGTATCTCACCTGTCTCTCACCTGTCTCTCACCTGTCTCTCACCTGTCCATACTCACCTGTATCTCACCTGTCTCTCACCTGTCTCTCACCTGTCCCTCACCTGTCCCTCACCTGTCTCTCACCTGTCCCTCACCTGTCTCTCACCTGTCCCTCACCTGTCCATACTCACCTGTCCATACTCACCTGTATCTCACCTGTCCCTCACCTGTCTCTCACCTGTATCTCACCTGTCTCTCACCTGTATCTCACCTGTATCTCACCCATATCTCACCTGTATCTCACCTGTCTCTCACCTGTCCCTCACCTGTATCTCACCTGTATCTCACCCATATCTCACCTGTCTCTCACCCGTCCCTCACCTGTCTCTCACCTGTCTCTCACCTGTCTCTCACCTGTCCCTCACCTGTCCATACTCACCTGTCTCTCACCTGTCCCTCACCTGTATCTCACCTGTCCCTCACCCGTCCCTCACCTGTCCCTCACCTGTCCCTCACCTGTCTCTCACCTGTCCCTCACCTGTCCATACTCACCCATCTCTCACCTGTCTCTCACCTGTCCCTCACCTGTCCCTCACCTGTATCTCACCTGTATCTCACCTGTATCTCACCTGTTTCTCACCTGTCTCTCACCCATATCTCACCTGTCTCTCACCTGTCCCTCACCTGTCTCTCACCTGTCCCTCACCTGTATCTCACCTGTATCTCACCCATATCTCACCTGTATCTCACCCATATCTCACCTGTATCTCACCTGTTTCTCACCTGTCTCTCACCCATATCTCACCTGTCTCTCACCTGTCCCTCACCTGTCCATACTCACCTGTATCTCACCTGTCTCTCACCTGTCTCTCACCTGCATCTCACCTGTCTCTCACCTGTCTCTCACCTGTCTCTCACCTGTATCTCACCCGTCCCTCACCCGTCCCTCACCTGTCTCTCACCTGTCTCTCACCTGTCTCTCACCTGTCCATACTCACCTGTCCATACTCACCTGTCCATACTCACCCGTCTCTCACCTGTCCATACTCACCCATCTCTCACCCGTCCCTCACCTGTCCATACTCACCTGTCCATACTCACCTGTCCATACTCACCTGTCCATACTCACCTGTCCATACTCACCTGTCTCTGTCTCACCTGTGCAGCCCCGCCCGATCCGTGCCCTCCGCTGGGGGCGCTGCTGGGGGTGGGGGCGGGGCTCTGCGGGGCCCTGCTGCCCCTTTACCTGTGCGCCAGGTGCGCCCGCGGTGCCAGGTGGGCACGGCCACGGCCAGGTGAGGCTGGGGAACCCAAAATCCCAAAAATTCATCCCAAAATCCCCCCAAAAATCCCCCCAAAATTCCTCCAAAAATCCACCCTAAAATTCCCCCAAAATCCCCAAAAATTCTCCTCAGAATCCAACTCAAAAACCCCAAAATCCTCCCCAAAATCCTCTCCCAAATCCCCAAAAATTCCCCCCAAAATTCCCACAAAATCCCCAAAAATTCTCCTCAGAATCCACCTCAAAAACCCCAAAATCCTCTCCCAAATCCCCAAAAATTCCCCCCAAAACTCCCCCAAAATTCCCAAAATCCTCCCCCAAATCCCCAAATCCCCAAAATTCTCCCCAAAATTCCCCCCAAAATCTCCCCAAAAATCCACCCCAAATTTCCCCCAAAGATCCACCCTAAAATTCTCCCAAAATCCCCAAAAATTCTCCTCAGAATCCAACTCAAAAACCCCAAAATCCTCCCCAAAATCTTCTCCCAAATTCCCCCAAAATTCCCCCCAAAATTCCCAAAATCCTCCCCCAAATCCCAAAATACCCAAAATTCTCCCCAAAATCACCCTAAAATCCCCAAAATCCTCTTCCAAATCCCCAAAATCCTCCCCAAAATTTCCCCCAAAATCTCCCCAAAAATCCACCCCAAAACCCCCCCAAAAATCCCCTCCAAAATTATCCCAAAATCCCCAAAAATTCTCTCCAGAATCCACCTCAAATAACCCAAAATCCTCCCCAAAATCTTCTCCGAAATCCCCCAAAATTCCCCCCCAAATTCCCCCAAAATTCCCAAAATCCTCCCCCAAATCCCCAAATACCCAAAATCACCCTAAAATCCTCTTCCAAATCCCCCAAATCCTCCCCAAAATTCCGCCCAAAATCCCCCCAAAATTCACCTTAAAATTCCCCCAAAATCCCCAAAAATTCTCCTCAGAATCCACCTCAAAAACCCCAAAATCCTCCCCAAAATCTTCTCCCAAATCCCCAAAAATTCCCCCAAAATTCCCAAAATCCTCCCCCAAATACCCAAAGTTCTCCCCAAAATTCCCCCCAAAATCACCCCATAATCACCCCAAAATCCTCCTGCATATCCCCAAAATCCTCCCCAAAATTTCCCCCAAAATGCCCCCAAAATCCACCTTAAAATTCTCCCAAAATCCCCAAAAATTCTCCCCAGAATCCACCTCAAAAACCCCAAAATCCTCCCCAAAATCTTCTCCCAAATCCTCAAAATTCCCCCCAAAATTCCCCCAAAATCCTCCCCCAAATCCCCAAATCCCCAAAATTCTCCCCAAAATCACCCTAAAATCCCCAAAATCCTCCTGCATATCCCCAAAATCCTCCCCAAAATTCCCCCCAAAATCTCCCCAAAAATCCACCCCAAAATCCCCCCAAAATCCACCTTAAAATTCCCCCAAAATCCCCAAAAATTCTCTCCAGAATCCACCTCAAAAACCCCAAAATCCTCCCCAAAATTCTCTCCCAAATCCCCAAAAATTCCCCCCAAAATTCCCCAAATCCTCCCCCAAATCCCCAAATCCCCAAAATTCTCCCCAAAATCACCCTAAAATCCCTAAAATCCTCTTCCAAATCCCCAAAATCCTCCCCAAAATTCCCCCCAAAATCTCCCCAAAAATCCACCCCAAATTTCCCCCAAAGATCCACCCTAAAATTCTCCCAAAATCCCCAAAAATTCTCCTCAGGATCCACCTCAAAAACCCCAAAATCCTCCCCAAAATCTTCTCCCAAATCCCCCAAAATTCCCCCAAAATTCCCTCAAAATCCTCCCCCAAATACCCAAAGTCCTCCCCAAAATTCCCCCCAAAATCTCCCCAAAAATCCACCCCAAATTTCCCCCAAAGATCCACCCTAAAATTCCCCCAAAATCCCCAAAAATTCTCTCCAGAATCCACCTCAAAAACCCCAAAATCCTCCCCAAAATTCTCTCCCAAATCCCCAAAAATTCCCCCCAAAATTCCCCCAAAATTCCCAAAATCCTCCCCCAAATCCCCAAATACCCAAAATTCTCCCCAAAATCACCCTAAAATCCCCAAAATCCTCTTCCAAATCCCCAAAATCCTCCCCAAAATTCCCCCCAAAATCTCCCCAAAAATCCACCCCAAATTTCCCCCAAAGATCCACCCTAAAATTCCCCCAAAATCCCCAAAAATTCTCCTCAGGATCCACCTCAAAAACCCCAAAATCCTCCCCAAAATCCTCTCCCAAATCCTCAAAAATTTCCCCTCAAAATTCCCAAAATCCACCCTTAAAAACCCCTCAAGGGAACCCAAAACCCCCAAAATCACCCCAAAATCCCCAAAATCCTCCTCCAAGTCCCCAAAATCCTCCCCAAAAACCTCCAAACCCCAAAAATTCACCCCAAAACTGGTTCGGGGACCCAAAATCCCCCCCAAAAAATGGCTCAGGGACCATAGAAACCCCCAAATCCCCCCAGAAATGGCTGAGGTGACCCCAAAATCGCCAAAATGCTCCCCAAAATCCTTCCCAAAACCTGCTCAGAGGACCCCAAAATCCCCAAAAATCCCCCCAAAATTCCTCCCAAAAAACCCTCACGGGACCCCAAAATGTCCCAAAATCGCCCCAGAAATGGCTCAGGAGACCCCCAAACCCCAAAATTCCCCCAAATCCCCCCCAAAATTCCCCAAAATCCCTGAAATCCACCCCAAAAACGGCTCGGGGACCCCAAAATCCCCCCCAAATCCTCCCTACAACCCCAAAAACCCCAAAATCCACCCCAAATTCCCACAATTCTCCCCAAAACCCCCCAAATCCTCCCCAAAAATCCCAAAATTCACCCCCAAAACCGCCCCTAAAATCCTCAAAATCCACCCCAAAAGTGGCTCAGGGTGACCCCAAAATTCCCCAAAATCTTCCCAAAATCGCCCCAGAAATGGCTCAGGGTGACCCCAAAACCCCCAATATTCACCCCAAAAACGTCCAAGGAGACCCCAAAACTCTCCCCCAAAAAAAAAGGTTCAGGTGACCCCAAAATTCCCAAAAATCCCCCCCAAAAATTCCCTCAAATTCCCCAAAAATCACCCCAGAAACCCCCCAAATCCACCCCAAATTCCCCAAATCTGCCTCAAATTCCCCTCAAATTCCTCCCAAAATCCCCCAATTTTCCCAAAGACCCCGCAGGGACCCCTCAAAATCCCCAAATTCACCCCAAAAATCGTTCAGGGTCTCCCCCAAATTCCCCCGGGGGGGTCCAGGGAGGGATTTTGGGGGATCCTGAGGGATTTTGGGGTGGATTTGGGGATTTGGGGGTCCCTGGGGAATTTGGGGTGGATTTGGGGGGGTCCTGAGGGGAACTTGGGGGGATTTGAGGGAAATTTGGGAGATTTTGGGGGGTCCTGAGGAGTTTTGGGGTGGATTTGGGGATTTTGGGGGGTCCTGGGGAGAATTTGGGGAATTTTGGGGGGGATTTTGGGGATTTGGGGTGGATTTGGGGGGTCCTGGGGGGTCCTAAGAGGTTTTTGGGGTCCCTGAAGAATTTGGGGGGGGGTCTTGGAGGGAATTTGGGGGATCCTGGGGGGGTTTTGGGGGGGTTTGGTTGGATTTTTGGGGGGGATTTGGGAAATTTGAGGGGCCCTGAGGGATTTTTGGGATAATTTTGGGGTGGATTTGGGGGGGTCCTGAAGGATTTTGGGAATTTGGGGGTCCCTGGGGGGGTCCTGGGAAATTTGGGGTGGATTTGGGGGGTCCTGGAAAATTCGGGGGGTCCCTGGGGAATTTGGGGGGGGTGTTGAGGGGTTTGGGGGAAGATTTGGGGAATTTGGGAAATTTTGGGGGTCATGGGGGGAATTTTGGGGGGATTTTGGGGGTCCCGGGGAGGTTTTGGAGTGAATTTGGGGATTTTGGGGTCCCTGAGGGGTTTTGGGGTGGATTTGGGGAATTTGGGGGTTCTGGGGAATTTGTGGGGGGGGTCTTGGGGGGTTTTGGTTGAATTTGGTGAATTTGGGGGGAATTTTGGTGGATTTTGGGGGTCCCTGGGTGATTTTGGGGGAATTTGGGGGAAATCTGGGGGGTCCCGGGGAGGTTTTGGGGAATTTCGTTGAATTTTGGGGGTCCCTGAGGGGTTTTGGGGTGGATTTGGGGGTCCCTGGGGAGGTTTTGGGGAATTTTGGGGGTCCGGGCGATTAAGGTTTGGATTTTGGGATTTTGGGGTCCCTGTGGAGGTTTTTGAGGTGAATTTGGGGAATTTTGGGGTCTGGGGAGGGGTTCCCGAAGATTTTGGGGTGGATTTGGGGGGGAATTTGGGGGTTCCGGGGAGGTTTTGGGGATTTTGGGTTGGATTTGGAGATTTTGGGGGTCCCTGGGGGTGTTCCTGAGGGGTTTGGGGGTGGATTTGGGGATTTTGGTGGGTTTTTGGGGATTTTGGGGGTCCCAAGGGAGTTTTGGGGTCCCCCCCCGACCCCTCCCCCCCCAGGTGAGCCCCTGCTGCCCCCGGAACAGCCGGGAACGGCCGGAGAGACCAGCGCGGACCAGTACAAACCAGTATAAACCAGTATAGACCAGTATGGACCAGTATAAACTCAATAAAACCAATATAAACCCGCACAACCCAGCGAGAGCCGCTAGACCAGGCTCCGGTTGGGGACTACATTTCCCAGCGTGCACCGCGCGCGTTTCCGGGAGGGAAAGGAGGGGCGTGGCCTGGCCCAATGAGGCGCTGCCCGATTGGCGGCGGCGAAGGCGGGAAGGCGGAGGGGGCGTGGCCCCGTGAGGCGGAGGGGGCGTGGCCTCGTGAGGCTGTGCGGCCCGGGCGTTGCGCGGCGGCGGCGGCAGCGCCGGGCCCGGTTCTGGCCCGGTTCTAACGCGGTTCTAACCCGGTCCTGGCCGGGCTCCGGCCCCGGCGGAGCCACCGTGAGCCCCGCAGGTGAGCGGAGGGAGGAAGAAGAGGAGGAGGAAGCGGCGGGGCCGCGGCGGCGGCGCCTGCGCGGGGCGGGCCTGGAGGAGGCGGGGCCTGCAGGGGGCTGAGGGGAAAGGGGTGGGGGCTGAGGGCGGTGAGGGGCGGGGCAGGGCCTATAGAAAAGGGCGGGGCTTAATGCGATCTGGCCACGCCCACAGTTTGCCCAAGCCCTCCGGATCGGCTTTGGGGCTGGGATCTCACCTGCACACCTGGGATGGGGCTGGGGTCTCACCTGTCCCCTCCCATATTGGGTTTGGGGTCCCACCTGCACGCCTGGGATGGGGCTGGGGTCTCACCTGTCCCCTCCCATATTGGGTTTGGGGTCTCACCTGTGTCTATGTCTCATGTCTGGGGTCTTACCTGTCACCCACGTGTTGGGTTTAGGGTCTCACCTGTGTCTGTGTCTGATGTCTGGGATTCTACCTGCCCAACTGTACTGGGTCTGGGGTCTCACCTGTGCTGGGATTGGGGTCTCACCTGTCCCTGTGTTTCCCATCTGGACTCTTACCTGTCCCCCATATTCCATGTCTGGGCTCTCACCTGTGTCTGTGCCTCATGTCTGGGGTCTTACCTGTGCCTGCGTCCCCTTGATCTGGGGGTCTCACCTGCTCCCTCAGGGCTCAGCCTGCCGGGCTCTCACCTGTCACAGGTTTGGGCTCTCACCTGTCCCAGGTCAGTGCTCTCACCTGTGTCAGATTTGTGCTGTCACCTGTCTCAGGTTTAGGCTCTCACCTGTGTGAGGTTTAACCTCTCACCTGTCCCAGGTTTGGGCTCTCACCTGTCCCAGGTTTGTGCTCTCACCTGTCCCAGGTTTGGGCTCTCACCTGTGTGAGGTTTAACCTCTCACCTGTCCCAGGTCTGTGCTCTCACCTGTGTCAGATTTGTGCTGTCACCTGTCTCAGGTTTAACCTCTCACCTGTCTCAGATTTGTGCTCTCAGCTGTCCCATGTTTGGGCTCTCACCTGTGTGAGGTTTAACCTCTCACCTGTCCCAGGTTTGGGCTCTCACCTGTCCCAGGTTTGGGCTCTCACCTGTCTCAGGTTTGGGCTCTCACCTGTCCCAGGTTTGGGCTCTCACCTGTCCCAGGTCTGTGCTCTCACCTGTCTCAGATTTGTGCTGTCACCTGTCTCAGGTTTGGGCTCTCACCTGTGTGAGATTTAACCTCTCACCTGTGTCAGATTCGGGCTCTCACCTGTCCCAGGTCGGTGCTCTCACCTGCGGCCGTGTCCCCCCAGGTGCGGCCATGGCGGGCGCGGCGCCCCCCGCAGGTGCCCCCGAGCACCCCTTCACCTGCCGGGAGTGCGGCAAATCCTTCCGCTGGTCCTCGCGCCTGGCGCATCACCTGCGCAGCCACACAGGTGAGCGCCCCTACAAGTGCCCCGAGTGCCCCAAGGCCTTCAAGGGCTCCTCCGCCCTCCTCTACCACCTGCGGGGCCACACAGGTGAGCGCCCCTACACCTGCGCCACCTGCGGCAAGAGCTTCAAGCGCTCCTCGCTGCTGCAGACGCACCTGCGCGTGCACACGGGGCTGCGCGCCTTCAGGTGCGCCCAGTGCGGCCTCACCTTCAAGTGGGCGTCGCACTACCAGTACCACCTGCGGCAGCACTCGGGGGAGCGGCCCTACCGCTGCCCCGCCTGCCCCAAGGCCTTCAAGAACTCCTCCAGCCTGCGGCGGCACCGCCACACCCACACAGGTGAGCGCCCGCACACCTGCGACACCTGCGGCAAGGGCTTCGCCCAGGCCGCCAACCTGCGGCAGCACCTGCGGGTGCACACGGGGGAGCGGCCGTACACCTGCGGCACCTGCGGCAAGAGCTTCACGCACTCGTCCAACCTGCACCTGCACCGGCGCACGCACGGCCCCGCCCCGCAGTGCCCCGCCTGCGCCACGCCCTTGGCCTCGCGCACCTGCCCGCAGCGGCACCCGCAGGGCCCCGCCCCGCCCGGCGCCGCCGCCTCACCTGAGCCGCTCTGGAGGCCGCTGGGGCTCGCCTGTGCCGAGCAGGAGGTGCCGGCCACGCCCCCGGCCACGCCCCCGGCCCCGCCCCACCGCTGCCTCACCTGCGGCAAGAGCTTCAAGAACGGGGCGGGGCTGGCGCGGCACCTGCCCGGGCACGAGCGGCCCCGAGCCCCGCCCGCGCCAGGTGAGGCCGAGGCGCCGGCCCCGCCCGAGCGGCCGTACAGGTGCGGCGAGTGCGGCAAGGCCTTCAAGGGCTCCTCGGGGCTGCGCTACCACCTGCGCGACCACACAGGTGAGCGCCCCTACACCTGCGCCACCTGCGGCAAGAGCTTCAAGCGCTCCTCGCTGCTGCAGACGCACCTGCGCGTGCACACGGGGCTGCGCGCCTTCAGGTGCGCCCAGTGCGGCCTCACCTTCAAGTGGGCATCGCACTACCAGTACCACCTGCGGCAGCACTCAGGTGAGCGGCCCTACCGCTGCCCCGCCTGCCCCAAGGCCTTCAAGAACTCCTCCAGCCTGCGGCGCCACCGCCACACCCACACAGGTGAGCGCCCGCACACCTGCGACACCTGCGGCAAGGGCTTCGCGCAGGCCGCCAACCTGCGGCAGCACCTGCGGGTGCACACGGGGGAGCGGCCGTACACCTGCGGCACCTGCGGCAAGAGCTTCACGCACTCGTCCAACCTGCACCTGCACCGGCGCACGCACTCGGCGGCGCGGCCCTTCCGCTGCCCCGCCTGCCCCAAGGCCTTCGTCATGGCCGCCTACCTGCAGAGACACCTGCGCACGCACGGCCCCGCCCCGCGCCGCGCGCCCGCCGGTGACGCCGCACCTGGCGGTGCCACCGCACCTGCGCCACCGCCCATCGCTGGCGCTTACCTGGTGCTGCCCGGCCCCGGCGGCTCCTCCCCCCACAAGGTGCTGCTGGTGGCGGCCACGCCCGGCCACGCCCGGCCGCACCTGGCGCAGGTGGGCAGGGGGCAGCGCACCTGGCACAGCGTCCTGCTCGTACCTGGGGCGGGCAGGGAGGGGGCGGCAGCGGGGGTGCAGGTGGCTGGGGTGACAGGTGTGACAGGGGTGACAAATGTGACCGGTGTGACAGGTGTGACAGGTGTGACAGGTGTGACAGGTGTGGGTGTGGCAGGGCTGACAGGGGTGACAGATGTAGGAGTGACAGGTGTGACAGGGGTGGCAGGGGTGACAGGTGTGGGTGTGGAAGGGCTGGCAGGTGTGACAGGTGTGACAAGTGCAGGTGTGACAGGTGTGGGTGTGACAGGGCTGGCAGGTGTGACAAGTGCAGGTGTGACAGGTGTGGGTGTGACAGGGGTTACAGGTGTGACAGGTGTGACAGGTGTGGGTGTGACAGGTGTGACAGGTGTGGGTGTGGAAGGGCTGGCAGGTGTGACAGGTGTGACAAGTGCAGGTGTGACAAGTGCAGGTGTGACAGGGGTTACAGGTGTGACAGGTATGACAGGTGTTGGTGTCACAGGTGTGACAGGTGTGACAGGTGTTACAAGTCCCGGTGTGAGAGCTATGACAGGTGTTGGTGTCACAGGGGTCCCAGGTGTCACAGGTGTAGATGTGACAGGTGTCACAGGGCTTACAGGTGTGGCAGGTGTAGGTGTGGCAGGTGTGAGAGGTGTTGGTGTCACAGGTGTGACAGGTGTGACAAATGTCGGTGTCACAGGTGTCCAGCTCCAGGTGCTGCCGGTGGCGCCAGAGGTCACCAATGTCCAGGTGCAGCATGGGGAGGTGACAGGTGTGGCAGGTGTGGCAGGTGTGACGGGTGTGACAGGTGTAGGTGTGACCGGTGGGACAGGTGTGACAGGTGTGACAGGTGTAGGTGTGACAGGTGTAGGTGTGACCGGTGGCACAGGTGTGACAGGTGCCACAGGTGTGACAGGTGTGACAGGGCTGCAGCTCCAGGTGCTCCCATTCCCCTCGGAGGTCACCAACGTCCAGCTCCAGGTGTTGCCACCCCCACCTGAGGTCACCAATGTCCAGCTCCAGGTGTTGCCACCCCCACCTGAGGTCACCAATGTCCAGCTCCAGGTGTTGCCACCACCACCCCCAGGTGGCACAGGTGTGCAGCTCCAGGCAGGTGAGGTCACCAACGTCCAGCTCCAGGTGTTGCCACCACCACCTGAGGTCACCAACGTCCAGCTCCAGGTGCTGCCGTCACCACCTCAGGTCCCAGGTGTGCAGCTCCAGGTGTTGCCACCACCGCCAGGTGGCGCCAATGTCCAGCTCCAGACAGGTGAGGTCACCAATGTCCAGCTCCAGGTGTTGCCACCACCTCCACCTGAGGTCACCAGCGTCCAGCTCTGCACAGGTGAGGTGACCAACGTCCAGCTCCAGGCCCTGCCGCTGACCTCAGGTGTCACCAACGTGCAGCTCCAGGTGTTGCCACCGCCCGCAGGTGGCACAGGTGTTCAGCTCCAGGTGTTGCCAGCGCCACCTGAGGTGACCAACGTCCAGCTCCAGGCCACCGAGATGACCAGTGTCCACCTGGACACCATGGAAGTGACTAATGTGCACCTGGACAGTTCAGAACTGCCCGCTGTCCACCTGGAGGCCATGGAGGAGGTACCTGGTGCCCACCTGGACATGTCAGAGGTGCCCAGTGTCCACCTGGAGACCACAGAGGTGACCGATGTCCACCCGGTGACCAGCGACACGACTGACGTTCACCTGCCGACCATGGAGGTGACCAGTGTCCACCTGGAGAGCTCAGAGGTGCCCAGTGTCCACCTGGAACCTACAGAGGTGACCGATGTCCACCTGGAGACCACGGAGATCACCGATGCACACCTGGACACCTCAGAGCTGCCCAGTGTCCACCTGGAACCCACGGAGGTGACCGATGTCCACCTGGAGGCCAGTGACGTGACTGATGTCCACCTGGACGTGTCAGAGCTGCCCAGTGTCCACCTGGAGACCTCAGAGGTGTCCAATGCACACCTGGAGAGCTCAGAGGTGACCAATGTCCACCTGGATGTGTCAGAGGTGACCGATGTCCACCTGGAGACCACCCAGATGACCAGTGTCCACCTGGACATGTCAGAGCTGCCCAGTGTTCACCTGGAGACCTCAGAGGTGTCCAATGCACACCTGGAGAGCTCAGAGGTGACCAGTGTCCACCTGGAACCTACGGAGGTGACCGATGTCCACCTGGACACCTCAGAGGTGCCCAGTGCCCACCTGGACGTGTCAGAGGTGACCCATGTCCACCTGGACACCTCAGAGGTGCCCAATGCACACCTGGAGAGCTCAGAGGTGACCAGTGTCCACCTGGAACCTACGGAGGTGACCGATGTCCACCTGGACGTGTCAGAGGTGACCCATGTCCACCTGGACACCTCAGAGGTGCCCAATGCACACCTGGAGACCACAGAGGTGACCAATGTCCACCTGGAACCTACAGAAGTGACCGATGTCCACCTGGACGTGTCAGAGGTGACCAATGTCCACCTGGAACCTACGGAGGTGACCGATGTCCACCTGGACATGTCAGAGGTGCCCAGTGTCCACCTGGAGAGCTCAGAGGTGAGCAATGTCCATCTGGAACCTACAGAGGTGACCGATGTCCACCTGGAGAGCTCAGAGGTGAGCAATGTCCATCTGGAACCTACAGAGGTGACCGATGTCCACCTGGAGAGCTCAGAGGTGACCAATGTCCACCTGGAGACCAATGAGATGACCAATGTCCACCTGGACATGTCAGAGGTGACCGATGCCCACCTGGACATGTCAGAGGTGCCCAGTGCTCACCTGGAGACCAATGACATGACCGATGCCCACCTGGAACCCACGGAGGTGACCAGTGCCCACCTGGACACCTCAGAACTGCCCAGTGTCCACCTGGAGAGCTCAGAGGTGCACCTGGAACCCCCCTAGGAAGTGCCCACCTGGAGACCATGGACATGCCCGATGCCCACCTGGACTCACCTTGGAGCTGCCCAGTGCCCACCTGGAGGTGCCCTGTGCCCACCTGGAGAGCACACAGGTGCCCAGTGCCCACCTGGGCATGGCAGAGGTGCCCAGTGCTCACCTGAAGATCAAGCAGGTGACCTGTGCCCACCTGGACACACCTTGGAGGTGCCCAGTGCTCACCTGGAGGTGCCCAATGTCCACCTGGACAGGGCAGAGGTGCCCAGTGCTCACCTGGAGAGCATGGACATGCTCAGTGCTCACCTGGACACACCTTGGAGGTGCCCAGTGCTCACCTGGAACCCACCGAGAAAGTGCCCAGTGCTCACCTGGAGACCACACAGGTGACCTGTGCCCACCTGGAGGTGCCCAGTGCCCACCTGGAACCCACCGAGAAAGTGCCCAGTGCTCACCTGGACACACCTTGGAGGTGCCCAATGCCCACCTGGAGAGCACACAGGTGCCCAGTGCTCACCTGGACTGACCTTGGAGATACCCAATGCCCACCTGGAGATCACACAGGTGCCCAGTGCTCACCTGGACACACCTTGGAGATACCCAGTGCCCACCTGGAGAGCACACAGGTGCCCAGTGCCCACCTGGACACACCTTGGAGGTGCCCAGTGCCCACCTGGAGAGCACACAGGTGCCCAGTGCCCACCTGGACACACCTTGGAGGTGCCCAATGCCCACCTGGAGAGCACACAGGTGCCCAGTGCTCACCTGGACACACCTTGGAGGTGCCCGATGCCCACCTGGAGAGCACACAGGTGCCCAGTGCTCACCTGGACACACCTTGGAGGTGCCCCGTGCCCACCTGGAACCCCGCAGGTGCTCCTGGCCTGGGGGACCCCATGCCCTGCCCCTGTGCACACCTGTGCCCGCAGGTGAGGGGGGTGCCAGGGAGTACCTGGGGAGGTACCTGAGCTCACCTGGCACAGGTGAGGGGTGCCAGGGGGGTACCTGGGGGGGTACCTGAGCTCACCTGGCACAGGTGAGGGGTGCCAGGGGGGGTACCTGAGCTCACCTGCCCAGGTGAGGGGTGCCAGGGGGTACCTGGGGAGGTACCTGAGCTCACCTGGCACAGGTGAGGGGTGCCAGGGGGTACCTGGGGGTACCTGAGCTCACCTGGCACAGGTGAGGGGTGCCAGGGGGTACCTGGGGGTACCTGAGCTCACCTGCGCAGGCGAGGCCGTTCCTGCATTCCCCCCATATCAATAAAGGTGCCCCTCCCCCCCACCCAGTGCTGTTTGTGCTTCCGGGAGGGGCGGAGCCAATGGAGGGGGCGGGGCCAAGGCCAAGAAGAGGGAGGGGCTAAAGCAAGGGGAGGGGCCAATGGGCAGGATAGGGTGGGGCCAAGAGGAGGGGGCGGGGCCAAGAGGCAAAAAAAGTGGGAGGGGCCAAGGTGAGGGAGTAGGGCAGTTTTGGCTCCCAGTATGGCCCCAGTTTATCCCAGTATGGCCCCAGCCCATCCCAGTATGGCCCCAGTCCATCCCAGTATGGCTCCAGTCCATCCCAGTATGGCCCCAGTTTATCCCAGTATGGCCCCAGTGATCCCCAGTATGGCCCCAGTGATTCCCAGTATGGCCCCAGTCCATCCCAGTATGGTCCGAGTCCATCCCAGTATGGCCCCAGTGATCCCAGTATGGCCCCAGTCCATCCCAGTATGGCTCCAGCCCATCCCAGTATGGCCCCAGCCCATCCCAGTATGGCCCCAGTGATCCCAGTATGGCCCCAGTCCATCCCAGTATGGCTCCAGCCCATCCCAGTATGGCCCCAGTCCATCCCAGTATGGCCCCAGTCATTCCCAGTATGGCCCCAGTGATCCCAGTATGGCCCCAGTCATTCCCAGTATGGCCCCAGTCCATCCCAGTATGGCCCCAGTGATTCCCAGTATGGCCCCAGCCCATCCCAGTATGGCCCCAGTCCATCCCAGTATGGCCCCAGTGATCCCAGTATGGCCCCAGCCCATCCCAGTATGGCCCCAGCCCATCCCAGTATGGCCCCAGTCCATCCCAGTATGGCCCCAGTGATCCCAGTATGGCTCCAGTGATTCCCAGTATGGCCCCAGCCCATCCCAGTATGGCCCCAGCCCATCCCAGTATGGCTCCAGTGATTCCCAGTATGGCCCCAGTTTATCCCAGTATGGCCCCAGCCCATCCCAGTATGGCCCCAGTCATTCCCAGTATGGCCCCAGTGGTTCCCAGTATGGCCCCAGTGGTTCCCAGTATGGCCCCAGTCCATCCCAGTATGGCCCCAGTCATTCCCAGTATGGCCCCAGTGATCCCAGTATGGCCCCAGTCCATCCCAGTATGGCCCCAGCCCATCCCAGTATGGCCCCAGTCCATCCCAGTATGGCCCCAGCCCATCCCAGTATGGCCCCAGCCCATCCCAGTATGGCCCCAGTCCATCCCAGTATGGCCCCAGTCATTCCCAGTATGGCCCCAGTTTATCCCAGTATGGCCCCAGTGATTCCCAGTTTGGCCCCAATCCATCCCAGTAAGGCCCCAGTGATCCCAGTAAGGCCCCAGTGATCCCAGTATGGCCCCAGTGATCCCCAGTATGGCCCCAGTACGGTCCAGTATAGCCCAGTATAGCACCAGTATATCCCAGTATGGCCCCAGTATCACTCCGGTATGGCCCAGTATGGCCCCAGTATGATTCCAGTATTTCCCAGTATGGCCCCAGTATGTCCCAGTATGATTCCAGTGTAGCCCAGTATGGTCCCAGTCCCCTCCCAGTTTATCCCAGTTCCCTCCCAGTCTCTCCCAGTCCATCCCAGTCTATCCCAGTCTATCCCAGTCCCCTCCCAGTTTATCCCAGTTCCCTCCCAGTCCCTCCCAGTCCATCCCAGTCCCTCCCAGTCCCTCCCAGTCCATCCCAGTCCATCCCAGTCCATCCCAGTTTATCCCAGTCCATCCCAGTCTATCCCAGTTTATCCCAGTCCCTCCCAGTCCCTCCCAGTCCATCCCAGTCCATCCCAGTCTATCCCAGTCTATCCCAGTCCATCCCAGTCTATCCCAGTTCCCTCCCAGTCCCTCCCAGTCTATCCCAGTCCATCCCAGTCCATCCCAGTCTATCCCAGTCCATCCCAGTCTATCCCAGTTTATCCCAGTCCCTCCCAGTCCATCCCAGTCCATCCCAGTCTATCCCAGTCTATCCCAGTTCCCTCCCAGTTCCCTCCCAGTCCCTCCCAGTCCCTCCCAGTCCATCCCAGTCCATCCCAGTCTATCCCAGTCCATCCCAGTCCATCCCAGTCTATCCCAGTCCATCCCAGTTTATCCCAGTCTATCCCAGTTTATCCCAGTTTCCCGCCCCCCCCGGGTGGGGGAGGGGCGCTGGCGCGGGGCCCGGTGGGGGAGGGGCAGGGCCAGGGACAGGTGCGGGGGGACCGAAATAACCGGGGGGGGGGGGGGGGAACTGGGGGGGACTGGGGGGAACTGGGAGCGCTCAACTGGTTTATACTGGTCCGTACTGGTTTGTACTGGTCTGTACTGGTCCATGCTGGTTTATACTGGTTTATGCTGGTCCCTACTGGTTTATACTGATCCATACTACTGGTTTATACTGATCCATACTGGTCCATACTGGTTTATACTGGTCCATACCGGTCCATACTGGTCTATACTGGTCCATACTGGTTTATGCTGGTCCCTACTGTTTATACTGGTCCATACTGGTTTATACTGGTCCATACCGGTTTATACTGGTCCATACTGGTCCGTACTGGTCTATATTGGTCCGTACTGGTCTGTACTGGTTTATACTGGTCCCTACTGCTTTATACTGGTCTGTACTGGTTTATACTGGTTCTATACTGGTCTATATTTGTTTATACTGGTCCGTACTGGTCCATATTGGTTTATACTGGTCCGTACTGCTTTATACTGGTCTATATTGATTTATACTGGTCCGTACTGGTTTATACTGGTCCATACCGGTCCGTACTGGTCCATACTGCTTTATACTGGTCTGTACGGGTTTATACTGGTTCTATACTGGTCTATATTTGTTTATACTGGTCCGTACTGGTCCGTACTGGTCCGTACCGGTCTATACTGGTCCATACTGGTCCATACTGGTCCGTACTGGTCCGCACTGGTCCATACTGGTCCGTACTGGTCCGTACTGGTCCGTACTGGTCCGTACTGGTCCGCACCGGTCCGTACTGGTCCGTACTGGTCCGTACTGGTCCGCACCGCTCGCTCCGTTCTCTCCCCGCTCTGACCCGGGAGGAATTCGAGGCCGCCCCTCCCCCCCCCGGCCACCTGTGCCTGCGCTAATTAGCGGTGATTAATGAGCGGGATTGATTACCGAGGGTGATTAATGGCCGAGGGGAATGATTAATTACCGAGGAATGATTAATGACCGTGGGGAATGATTAATGAGCGGGGTTGATTACAGAGGAGTGATTAATGACCAGGAGGAATGAATAATGACCGGGATTGATTACCGGGAATGATTAATTTCCCGGTGGAATGATTAATTACCGGGAGGAATGATTAATTACCGTCAGGAATGATTAATTACCGAGAAAAATGGTTAATTACCGGGAAGAATTATTAATTACCGAGAAAAATGGTTAATTGCCGGGAGGAATTATTAATTACCGAGAAAAATTATTAGTTACCAGGAGGAATTAATAATTAGTGGGAGGAATGTTTAATTACAGGGAGAAATGATTAATTACCGGGGAATAATTAATGACCGGGAAAAATGATTAATTACCAAAGAATTATTAATTATCAAGGAATGCTTAATTGCTAGAGAATGATTAATGACCGGGAGGAGTGATTAATTACTAGAGGAGCGGGGGGAACTGGGATGGACTGGGAGCACTGGGCTGAATTATTAATTACCGAGTGTGATTAATTAGCGGGAATTATTGATTACCTGGGAATGATTAATTACAGGTATGAATAATTACCGGGATAATTAATGACCAGGATGATTAATTACCCGGAATGATTAATGACCGGGATGATTAATTAGTGGAATGATTAATGACAGGGATTATTAATAACCGTGTGTGATTAATGACCGGGGCTGCCACAGTGGTTAATTAGAGCAGGGATTAATTACCAGGAATGATTAATGAGCTACCGCAGGGGTTAATGGCAGGGGTTAATTAGGGCCGGGATTAATTACCGGGGAGGGGCAGGGACAGCGACAGGTGCGGGGGGGGAGGGGCGGGAGGGACAGAGCGGGGAACTGGGAGGGACTGGGAGGGACTGGGTTATACTGGGAGGGACTGGGATGGACTGGGGGGAATTGGGTTATACTGGGATGGACTGGGAGGGACTGGGAGGGGATTGGGGCAAACTGGGAGGGACTGGGATGGACTGGGGGGAACTGGGAGGGGACTGGGAGGGACTGGAAAGGACTGGGATAAACTGGGATGGACTGGGAGGGACTGGGGGGAACTGGGAGGGACTGGGGGAAACTGGGATATACTGGGATGGACTGGGAGGGACTGGGATGGACTGGGGGGAACTGGGATGGACTGGGATGGACTGGGAGGGGATTGGGACAAACTGGGAGGGACTGGGGGAACTGGGATGGACTGGGGGGAACTGGGAGGGACTGGGTTATACTGGGGTGGAACTGGGATGGACTGGGGGGAACTGGGGTGGACTGGGTTATACTGGGGTGGAACTGGGATGGACTGGGGGGAACTGGGAGGGGACTGGGCCCAATCCTTGGTGCAGGGTTTGGGGACACCAGTATGGCTCCAGTATGGCCCCAGTATATCCCAGTATGGCTCCAGTATGGCCCCAGTATGTCCCACTATGGCCCCAGTACGGCCCCAGTATGACTCCGGTTTGGTTCCAGTATGTCCCAGTATGGCCCAGTACAGCTCCATACACCCAGGTTCACCGTCCCAGTGCCCCCAAACCCCCTCCCAGTCCATCCCAGTGCCTCCCAGTCCCGCCTTGTCCCCTGTTCCTGCCTTGTCCCTGTGTGTCCCCCCCATCCCCCGTGTCCCCTCTGCTTGTCCCCCATCCCTGCCTTGTCCCCCCCTGTCCCTGTGTCCCCCCCTTCCCTGTCCCCTCCTGTCCCCGCCTTGTCCCCCCCATCCCCCGTGTCCCCTCTGCTTGTCCCCTGTCCCTCTGTCCCTCAATCCCTGTCCCCTCCTGTCCCCCCCGTGTCCCCCTGTCCCCTCCTGTCCCACTCTTGTCCCCTGTCCCTCTGTCCCCCTCTCCTGTCCCTGTCCCTCTGCCCTCCCCTTGTCCCCCCGTGTCCCTCTGTCCCCTCCTGTCCCCTCCTTGTCTCCCTGTCCCCTCGTGTCCCCCTGCCCCCCTCTGTCCTTGTGTCCCTCTGTCCCCTCCTTGTCCCTCTGTCCCTCTCCTGTCCCTGTCCCCCCCATGCCCCCGTCCGTTTGTCCCCTCCTGTCCCTGTCCCCATCTTGTCCCCGTCCCCCATCCCCCCCCGTCCCCCGTGTCACCCTCTGTCCCCCACTGTCCCCCCCCGTACTGTCCCTCCCTGTCCCCTCCCTGTCCCCTGTGTCCCCTCCTGTGTCCCCCCCATTCCTCACGCTGTCCCCCCGCCTCCCCGTTCTGTCCCCTGTGTCCCCCCCGTGTCCCCCCCTGTGTCCCCCCCCTGTGTCCCCCCCTGTGTCCCCCACTGTCTGTCGCTGTCCCCTGTGTCCCCTCCCCGTGTCACCCCGTGTCTCCGCTCTGTCCCCGTTCTGTCCCCGCTCTGTCCCCCCCCGTGTCCCCGCTCTGTCCCCCCCCGTGTCCCCGCTCTGTCCCCCCCATGTCCCCGCTCTGTCCCCCCCATGTCCCCGTTCTGTCCCCGCTCTGTCCCCGCGCTGTCCCCGCTCTGTCCCCCCCCGTGTCCCTGCTCTGTCCCCGCTCTGTCCCCTCCCGTGTCCCTGCTCTGTCCCCGCGCTGTCCCCGCTCTGTCCCCCCCCGTGTCCCCGCTCTGTCCCCGCTCTGTCCCCGCTCTGTCCCCGCGCTGTCCCCGCTCTGTCCCCCCCGTGTCCCCGCTCTGTCCCCGCTCTGTCCCCGCTCTGTCCCCGCTCTGTCCCCCCCGTGTCCCCGCTCTGTCCCCGCTCTGTCCCCCCGTTCTGTCCCCGCTCTGTCCCCCCCGTGTCCCCGCTCTGTCCCCGCGCTGTTCCCCCCCATGTCCCCGCTCTGTCCCCCCCCGTGTCCCTGCTCTGTCCCCGCTCTGTTCCCTCTCTGTCCCCCCCCATGTCCCCGTTCTGTCCCCTCCTGTCCCCCCGCGCTGTCCCCGTTCTGTCCCCGTTCTGTCCCCGCTCTGTCCCCGCGCTGTCCCCGCTCTGTCCCCCCCGTGTCCCCGTTCTGTCCCCGCTCTGTCCCCGCTCTGTCCCCTCCTGTCCCCCCCCGTGTCCCCGCTCTGTCCCTGTCCCCCCGCTCTGTCCCCCCGCGCTGTCGCGCCGCAGGTGACAATCCCGGCGGGGCGGTGGCACCGCGGGCTCGGGAAACTCTGAGTCACAACCGCGGGGCCACCGGGGGGGACACGGCCCAGGGGACAGCGGGGACACCTGGGGACAGCGACAGGGGACAGCGGGGACACCTGGGGACAGCCACAGGGGACAGCGGGGACACCTGGGCACAGCCACAGCGCCCGGACACAGGTGGGACACCTGCGACACCCCGGGGACAGCGCGGGGACCCTGGGGACAGGGGGGACACCCCCGGACAGCTGGGGACCCTCGGGGACAGCGGGGGGACCCTGGGGACAGCGGGGGGACCCTGGGGACAGCTGAGCTACTCTGGCGACACTTTGGGGACAGGGACACCCTGGGGACAGGAGAGAAACCCCCCCGGGCCACCACTGGGGACAGCTGGGCCACCCTCGGTGACACTTGGGGACACTCGGGGCCATCTGGGCCCCCTTTAGGGACAGCTGGGCGACCCCTGGGGCACCCTGGGGACAGCTGGGCCCCCCTTGGGGACACCTGTGGCACCCTGGGGACAGCTGGGGACCCGTGGGGCCCTCTCGGGGACACTTGGGGACACTTGGGACCATCTGGGCCCCGCTTGGTGACAGCTGGGGGACCCCTGGGGGACACCCTGGGGACAGCTGGGCCACCCTTGGTGACATTTGGGGACACTCGGGGCCACCTGGGCCCCCCCTTGGGGACACCTGGGCCACCCTGGGGACACTGGGGGCCATGTGAGCCCTCCTTGGGGACAGTGGGGGGACCCCTGGTGACACCCTGGGGACAGCTGGGGACACCCTGGGGACAGCTGGGGACCCGTGGGGCACTCTCGGGGACACTTGGGGACACTCGGGGCCATCTGGGCCCCCCCTTGGGAACAGTTGGGCCACGCTGGGGACAGCTGGGGGACTCTTGGTGACACTTGGGGGGACCCTGGGGACACTCGGGGCCATCTGGGCCCCCCTTGGGGACACCTGGGCCACCCTGGGGACACCCTGGGGACACCCTGGGGACACTGGGGGCCATGTGAGCCCTCCTTGGGGACAGTGGGGGGACCCCTGGGGACACCCTGGGGACTCTTGGTGACACTTGGGAACACTTGGGGCCATGTGAGCCCCCCTTGGGGACACCTGGGCCACCCTGGGGACACCCTGGGGACACTGGGGGCCATGTGAGCCCCCGTTGGGGACAGTGGGGGGACCCCTGGGGACAGCTGGGGGACCCTTGGGGCACTCCTGGGGACTCTTGGTGACAGCCAGGGGACCCTGGGGACAGCTGGGCCACCCTCGGTGACACTTGGGGACTCAGAGCCACCTGGGTCCCCCTTGGTGACAGCTGGGGGACCCTGGGGACACTCGGGGCCACCTGGTGCCACGGGTGCCACCGGAACAGGTGGCCCTGGTGCCATTGGTGCCATTGGTGACCCCGGTGGCACTCGGACAGGACAGGTGGCACCGGGGGGGGGGGGAGGGGAACAGGTGCTGGGGGGGAGGGGCCGGGGGGGGAGGGAACAGGGCTGGGATGGTTGTACTGGTTAGACTGGGATGGACTGGGATATACTGGTTAGACTGGGTTATACTGGTTATACTGGGTTGTACTGGGTTATACTGGGTTGTACTGGTTAGACTGGGTTATACTGGTTAGACTGGCTAGACTGAGATATATTGGGATATACTGGGTTATATTGGTCATACTGGTTTGTACTGGGATATACTGGGTTGTACTGGTTTATACTGGGTTATATTGGTTATACTGGGTTATACTGGTTTGTACTGGTCATACTGGTTAGACTGGGTTATACTGGTTATACTGGGTTATACTGGTTAGACTGGGTTGTACTGGTTATACTGGTTTGTACTGGTTAGACTGCTTTGGTTATACAGGCTCATACTGGGTTAGACTGGGTTATACTGGTTTGTACTGGTTAGACTGGTTAGACTGGGATATACTGGTTTGTACTGGTTATACTGGGATATACTGGTTTGTACTGGGTTATATTGGTTATACTGGGTTATATTGGTTATACTGGGTTATACTGGTTTATTTCGGGGTTGTACTGGTTATACTGGTCCATAGTGCATTATACTGGTTAGACTGGGTTATACTGGTTATACTGGTTTGTACTGGTTAGACTGGGTTATACTGGTCCGTACTGGTTTATACTGGTTAGACTGCTTTGGTTATACAGGCTCATACTGGGTTATACTGGTTTGTACTGGTTATACTGGTTTGTACCTGTTTGTACTGGGTTATACTGGTCCATACTGGGTTATACTGGTTTGTACTGGGCTATACTGGGTTATAATGGGTATGCTGGTTTGTATTGGGTTATACTGGTTTGTACTGGGCTATACAGGATTATACTGGTGATACTGTTGTATACTGGGTTATACTGGTTAGAGTGTGTTATACTGGTTATACTGGTTTATACTGGTCCATGCTGGTTTCTACTGGTTAGACTGCTTTAGTTATACAGGCTCATACTGGGTTATACTGGTTTGTACTGGGCTATACTGGTTTGTACTGGTTATACTGTTCTATACTGGGTTATACTTGTTAGACTGGTTTATACTAGTTATACTGGTTAGACTGGGTTATACTAGTCCATACTGGTTTATATTGGTTAGACTGCTTTGGTTATGTGGGTTCATACTGGGTTATACTGGGTTATACTGGTTTGTACTGGGTTATACTGGTTAGACTGGTCTGTACTGGTTCATACTGCATTATAGTGCTTATACTGGTTATACTGGTAATACTGGTTATACTGGTCTGTACTGGTTTATACTTGTCCATACTGGGTTATAGTGGTTATACTGGTCCGTACTGGTTACACTGGTCTGTACCAGGTTATACTGGTTTGCACTGGGTTATACTGGTTTGCACTGGGTTATACTGGGTAATAATGGTTATACCGGTTTGTACTGGTTCATACTGGTTATACTGGGATATACTGGTTTGGTTATATGGGTTCATACTGGGTTATAATGGTTATACTGGTTTGTACTGGTTCATACTGGTTATACTGGGATATATGGGTTTGGTTATATGGGTTCATACTGGGTTATAATGGTTATACTGGTTTGTACTGGTTCATACTGGTTATACTGGGATATATGGGTTTGGTTATATGGGTTCATACTGGGTTATAATGGTTATACTGGTTTGTACTGGTTCATACTGGTTATACTGGGATATATGGGTTTGGTTATATGGGTTCATACTGGGTTATAATGGTTATACTGGTTTGTACTGGTTCATACTGGTTTGGTTATAGGGGTTCATACTGGGTTATAATGGTTATACTGGTTTGTACTGGTTCATACTGGTTATACTGGGATATATGGGTTTGGTTATATGGGTTCATACTGGGTTATAATGGTTATACTGGTTTGTACTGGTTCATACTGGTTATACTGGGATATACTGGTTTGGTTATAGGGGTTCATACTGGGTTATAATGGTTATACTGGTTTGTACTGGTTCATACTGGTTATACTGGGTTATACTGGTTTGGTTATATGGGTTCATACTGGGTTATAATGGTTATACTGGTTTGTACTGGTTCATACTGGTTTGGTTATAGGGGTTCATACTGGGTTATAATGGTTATACTGGTTTTTACTGGTTCATACTGGTTATACTGGGATATACTGGTTTGGTTATACAAGTTCATACTGGGTTATAATGGTTATACTGGTTTGTACTGGTTCATACTGGTTTGGTTATAGGGGTTCATACTGGATTATAGTGGTTATACTGGTTTGTACTGGTTCATACTGGTTATACTGGGTTATACCGGTTTGGTTATACAGGTTCATACTGGTTTATACTGGTTTGTACTGGTTCAGGCCATGGACACCCCCTCGGATGAAGGTGACGATGACGATGATGAGCAGGCTCAGGAGCGCCCCCTGCAGGTCTGTACTGGTTATACTGGTTTGTACTGGTTCATACTGGTTTATACTGGTCTGTACTGGTTTGTACTGGTCTATACTGGTTCATACTGGTTCATACTGGTGGCAGATCACGGGTGTCCCCTCAGAGGCCGTTGATGATGATGAAGGTGATGACGATGATGATGATGAGCAGGATCAGGAGTGCCCCCTGCAGGTCTGTACTGGTCTGTACTGGTTTGTACTGGTCTGCACTGGTTCATACTGGTTCATACTGGTTCATACTGGTGGCAGATCATGGATGTCCCCGTGGAGGCCGCTGATGATGAAGGTGACGATGACGATGATGAGGAGTCGGTAGCAGAAGCTCAGGAGCGGCTCCTGCAGGTCCGTACTGGTTTATACTGGTCTGTACTGGTCTATACTGGTCTGTACTGGTCCGTACTGGTCTATATTGGTCTGTACTGGTCCATACTGGTTTCTACCCATCTGTACTGGTCCATACTGGTCTGTACTGGTTTATACTGATTTGTACTGGTCCATACTGGCTTACACCAGTCCATACTGTTCCATGCTGGTTTATACTGGTTCATACTGGTTTATGTTGATTTGTACTGGTCTGTACTGGTTTATACTGGCCCGTACTTGTCTGTACTGGTCTGTACTGGTTTATACTGGTTAATACTAGCCCATACTGGTCTGTACTGGTTTATACTGGTCTGTACTGGTCCATACTGATCTATACTAGCCCATACTGGTCTGTACTGGTTTATAACACCCCATACTGGTCTGTACTGGTTTATACCGGTCCATACTGGTCCGTACTGATCCATACTGGTTTATACTTGTCCATAGTGGTCCATACTGGTGTGTACTGGTTCATCCTGGTCCATACCGGTCGATACTGGTTTATACTGGTTTATACTGTTCCGCACTGGTCCATACTGGTCCATACTGGTTTATAGTGGTTTATATTGGTTTATACTGGTCCATACTGGTCCATACTGGTCCGCACTGGTCCCTGCAGGCGCTGATGGCCCGCGCTGACCGGGCGCTGCCCCGGCGGGCGCTGGAGCGGGACTGGGCCGTACTGGGAGAGCTGGGCAGCGGCTCCTACGGGCGGGTGCTGCTGGCACGGCCCCGGCACGGAGGTGAGAGAGCACCTGGGGCACCTGGGACAGGTGGGGACACCTGGGGGCAGCTGGGGACAGGTGGGGGTACCTGGGGACAGGTGGGGGCACCTGGGGACACCTGGGGACACCTGGGGACACCTGGGGACACCTGGGGGCACCTGGGGACAGGTGGGGACAGCTGGGGACACCTGGGGACACCTGGGGGCACCTGGGGACAGGTGGGCACATCTGGGGGCACCTGGGGACACCTGGGGACACCTGGGGGCACCTGGGGACAGGTGGGCACATCTGGGGGCACCTGGGGACACCTGGGGACACCTGGGGGCACCTGGGGATATCCACAGACACACCTGGGGGCACCTGGGGACACCTGGTGGTGCCTGGGGGTACCTGGTGGTGCCTGGGGGTACCTGGGGGCAGCTGGAGGCACCTGGGGACAGGTGGGGGTATCTGGGGGCACCTGGGGACAGCTGGGATACACCTGGGCAGTGGCTCCTATGGGCGGGTTCTGCTGGCACGGCCCTGGCACGGAGGTGAGAGAGCAGCAGGGGGTACCTGGGGGCACCTGGGGACAGGTGGGGGCACCTGGGGATATCCACAGACACACCTGGGCACACCCAGGTACACCTGGGCAGTGGCTCCTACGGGCGGGTGCTGCTGGCACAGCCCTGGAGCGGAGGTGAGAGAGCACCTGGGGACACCTGGGGGTACCTGGGGGCACCTGGGGACAGGTGGGGACACCTGGGCATACCTGGGGGCATATAGAGATGCACCTGGGGACACCTGGGCACACTTGGGGACAGGTGGAGATACACCTGAGGACAGGTGGGGATACACCTGGGAGCACCTGGGCACACCTGGACACACCTGGGCACACACCTGGGCACACCTGGGGGCACCTTGGATACACCAGGTGGCACCTGGGCTGGGGCTCCTATGGGTGGGTGCTACTGGCATGGCCCCGGCACCAATGTGAGCGCACCTGGGGGCACCTGGGCACACCTGGGGGCACCTGGGAACACCTGGACACACCTGGGGGCACCTGGGAACACCTGGGCACACCTGGGGGCACCTGGAGATATACCTGGGCACACCTGGACACATCTGGACACACTTGGGGGCACCTGGGATACACCTGGGGATATGCCTGGGCACACCTGGACACACCTGGGCACACACCTGGGCACACCTGGGGGCACCTTGGATACACCTGGGGGATATACCTGGGGATATACCTGGACACATCTGGACACACCTGGGCACACCTGGGGGCACCTGGGCACACACCTGGGCACACCTGAGGATATACACGGGCACACCTGGGGGCACCTGGGCACAGGTGTGCCTGTCCCTGTCCCAGCTGTGTTACCTGTCCCAGGTGTGTTACCTGTCCCAGGTGTGCCTGTCCCTGTCCCAGGTGTGTCTGTCCCTGTCCCAGGTGTGTCTGTCCCTGTCCCAGCTGTGTTACCTGTCCCTGTCCCAGGTGTGTTCCCCGACCCAGCCATGTTACCCATACAGGTGCGTGGGTGTGTTACCTGTGTAGGTGTGTTACTTGTCCCTAACCCAGGTGTGTTACCTGTCCCTAACCCAGGTGTGTTACCTGTCCAGGTGTGCATGTGTCTTACCTGTCCCAGGTGCGCAGGTGGCTCTGAAGCTGCTCTCCAAGGCGCGCACGCCCCGATGTGCAGGCATCTGTCCCTAACCCAGGTGTTGTTACCTGTCCCAGGTGTGTCCCTCACCCAGGTGTGCTGTGTTACTTGTCCAGGTGTATCCCCTGACCCAGGTGTGTTACCTGTTACCTGTGCAGGTGTATCCCCTGACCCAAGTGTGTTACCTGTGCAGGTGTATCCCCTGACCCAGGTGTGTTACCTGTTACCTGTGCAGGTGTATCCCTTGACCCAGGTGTGCTGTGTTACCTGTCCCAGGTGTGTCCCTCACCCAGGTGTGTTACCTGTTACCTGTGCAGGTGTGTCCCTAACCCAGGTGTGCGGGTGTGTTACCTGTCCAGGTGTATCCCCTGACTCAGGTGTATTACCTGTCCCAGGTGCGCAGGTGGCTCTGAAGCTGCTCTCCAAGGTGCGCACGTCCAGGTGTGCAGGTGTGTTACCTGTCCATAACCCAGGTGTGTTACCTGTTACCTGTCCCAGGTGTGCAGGTGTGTCCCTGACCCAGGTGTGCAGGTGTGTTACCTGTCCATAGCCCAGGTGTGTTACCTGTTCCCTGTTACCTGTGCAGGTGCGCAGGTGGCTCTGAAGCTGCTCTCCAAGGCACACACGCCCAGGTGTCCGGGTGTGCTGTGTTACCTGTCCCAGGTGTGCAGGTGTATTACCTGTCCATAACCCAGGTGTGTTACCTGTGCAGGTGCGCAGGTGGCTCTGAAGCTGCTCTCCAAGGTGCGCATGCCCAGGTGTGAGGGTGTGTTACCTGTCCCAGGTGTGCAGGTGTGTTACCTGTCCAGGTGTGCAGGTGTGTTACCTGTCCCAGGTGTGCAGGTGTATTACCTGTCCATAGCCCAGGTGTTGTTACCTGTCCCAGGTGTGCAGGTGTGTTACCTGTCCATAACCCAGGTGTGTTACCTGTTACCTGTCCCAGGTGTGCAGGTGTGTTACCTGTCCCAGGTGTGCAGGTGTGTCACCTGTCCATAGCCCAGGTGTGTTACCTGTCCCAGGTGTGCAGGTGTGTTACCTGTCCCTGACCCAGGTGTGTTACCTGTTCCCTGTTACCTGTGCAGGTGCGCAGGTGGCGCTCAAGCTGCTCTCCAAGGCGCGCACGCCCCGGCTCCGTTTCCTGCGCGAGTTCTGCACTCACCTGTGCCTGCGGGGGGCGCTCACCTGCGTGCAGGTGCTGCCGCTCGCCTTCGAGACGCCCACGGAGTTCGGCTTCGCCCAGGAGCTCGCACCTGCGGGGGACCTGTGCGGGCTGCTCACACCTGGGGTGAGTCACAGGTGAGACAGGGGAGGGACAGACAGGTGAGAGACAGGTGAGAGACAGGTGAGGGACAGGTGAGGGACAGGTGAGAGACAGGTGAGAGACAGGTGAGAGACAGGTGAGACAGGTGAGGGACAGGTGAGGGACAGGTGAGAGACAGGTGAGAGACAGGTGAGAGAGGTGAAGGACAGGTGAGAGACAGGTGAGAGACAGGTGAGATAGGTGAGGGACAGGTGAGGGACAGGTGAGGGACAGACAGGTGAGGGACAGGTGAGAGAGGTGAGGGACAGACAGGTGAGTCACAGGTGAGACAGGTGAGGGACAGGTGAGAGACAGGTGAGAGACAGGTGAGACAGGTGAGGGACAGGTGAGAGAGGTGAGGGACAGGTGAGACAGGTGGAACAGGTGAGACCTTGAGGGACAGGTGAGGGACAGGTGAGACAGGTGGAACAGGTGAGACCTTGAGGGACAGGTGAAGGACAGGTGAAGGACAGGTGAGGGACAGGTGAGACAGGTGAGGGACAGACAGGTGAGGAACAGGTGAGGGACAGGTGAAGGACAGGTGAGGGACAGGTGAGACAGGTGAGGGACAGACAGGTGAGGAACAGGTGAGGGACAGGTGAGAGAGGTGAGGGACAGGTGAAGGACAGGTGAGTCACAGGTGAGGGACAGGTGAGACCTTGAGGGACAGGTGAGGGACAGGTGAGTGGCAAGAGGGGTCAGTTTTGCACCGGGCTGGGAGGACAGGTGTGCCCAGGTGACCTCTCAGGTGACACAGCCCTGGCTGGGTGACGGAGCTGAGTGTCCCCAGGTGTGTCCCCAGGTGTGTCCCCAGGTGTGTCCCCAGGTGTGTCCCCAGGTGTGTTCCTGTCCCCAGGTGCCACTGAGTGACCCCATAGGTGTGCCCCAGGTGTGACCCCCCATCCCCAGGTGCCCCCAGGAGTACCCGAGGTGTCCCCAGGTGCCCCCAGCTGTGTTACCTGTCCCCAGGTGTGTCCCAGGTGTGCCCCCAGGTGTGTCCCCCCTCCCCAGGTGTGTCCCAGGTGTGACCTCAGGTGTGTCCCCCCTCCCCAGGTGGGCCTCTCGGAGCTGCAGGTGAATCACTGCTGCTCCCAGGTGCCCCCAGGTGTGTCCCAGGTGTGTTACCTGTCCCCAGGTGTAACCCCAGGTGTGCCCTCAGCTGTGTTACCTGTCCCCAGGTGTGTTACCTGGCCCCAGGTGTGTCTCCCCTGTCCCCAGGTGTGTTACCTGCCCCCAGGTGTGTTACCCGTCCCCAGCTGTGTTACCTGTCCCCAGGTGTGTCCCAGGTGTGTCCCAGGTGTGTTACCTGTCTCCAGGTGTAACCCCAGGTGTGTTACCTGCCCCCAGGTGTGTTACCTGCCCCCAGGTGTGTCACCTGTCCCCAGCCGTGTCTCCCGTGCCCGCAGGTGGGTCTCCCGGAGCCGCAGGTGAAGCGCTGCGCCGCCCAGGTGTGCTCGGCGCTGTGCTACCTGCACGGCCACGCCCTGGTGCACGCGGACCTCAAGCTGGACAACGTGCTGGCCTTCGACCCCGAGTGCCGCCTGGTCAAGCTCGCCGACTTCGGCCTGACGCGCGTGCAGGGCGCGCCGGTGCGCCCCGCCCCCGGCCACGCCCCCTACGCGGCCCCCGAGCTGCTGCCCCGCCCCGGAGAGCCGCACCTGCCGCACCTGGCGCACCTGGCGCCGCCCGTGGACACCTGGGCGCTGGGCGTGCTGCTCTTCGCGCTGCTCACCGGCACCTTCCCCTGGACTGCGCCTGCGCGCTCCGACCCCGCCTTCCGCCGCTTCCGCGCCTGGCACCGCCGCGCATGCGCGGAATGGGCGGGGCAGGGGGCCGGGCAAGGGGCGGGGCCGGGGGCGGGGCCGCCTCCGCCGCGCGCCTGGCGGGGTTTGGCGGGGGCGGGGCTGGAGATGCTGCGGGGGCTGCTCCACCCCCGGGCCGGGAGGCGGAGCCCACCTGGGCACGTGCTCGGGTACCTGGGGGAGGCGTGGCTGCGGCGGGGGGCGCAGGTGAGGGGCACAGGTGAGGGTGGGAGCGGGCAGGTGAGCCCGGCAGGTGAGGGGGGACAGGTGAGCTCTGAAAGTGGGAGCAGCCAGGTGAGCTCTGCAGGTGACAATGAGAGTGGCCAGGTGAGCTCTGCAGGTGAGGGGGGACAGCTGAGATCTGAAAGCGGGAGCAGCCAGGTGAGCTCTGCAGGTGAGGGCAGCCAGGTGAGCTCTGCAGGTGAGAGTGGCCAGGTGAGCTCCATAAGGGAGGAGGGACAGGTGAGCCCAACAGGTGAGTGGCAGAGAGGCCAGGTGAGTTCTGCAGGTGAGGGCAGCCAGGTGAGCCCCACAGGTGACAATGAGAGTGGCCAGGTGAGCCCAACAGGTGAGGGGGGACAGGTGAGATCTGAAAGTGGGAGCAGCCAGGTGAGCTCTGCAGGTGAGGGGGGACAGGTGAGCTCTGCTGATGAGAGTGGGAGCAGCCAGGTGAGCTCTGCAGGTGAGTGGGGGAGTGGCCAGGTGAGCCCAACAGGTGAGGGGGGACAGGTGAGCTCCATAGGGGAGGAGGAACAGGTGAGCCCAACAGGTGAGGGGGGACAGGTGAGCTCTGCAGGTGAGAGTGGGAGCAGCCAGGTGAGCTCTACAGGTGACAATGAGAGTGTCCAGGTGAGCTCTACAGGTGAGGGGGAACAGGTGAGCTCCATAGGAGAGGAGGGACAGGTGAGGGGGACAGGTGAGAGTGTCCAGGTGAGCTCTGCAGGTGAGACGGGACAGGTGAGCTCTGCAGGTGAGGAGGGACAGGTGAGTCCCACAGGTGAGAGCAGTCAGGGATCCCCCTCAGGTGGGAGTGGCCAGGTGAGCTCTGCAGGTGAGGGGGGGAGCAGCCAGGTGAGCTCTGCAGGTGGGAGTGGCCAGGTGAGCTCTGCAGGTGACTCCGGGTCCCCCAGTAGTGAGGTGGGGACACCTGGACAGGTGAGAACACCTGGACAAGTGAGGGGAACACCTGGGCAGGTGAGGGGAACACCTGGAGATGGGATAGGGACACCTGGACAGGTGAGGGGAACATTTGGACAGGTGAGAGGAACACCTGGAGATGGGGTAGGGACACCTGGGCAGGTGAGGGGAACACCTGGACAGGTGAGGGGAACACCTGGAGATGGGATAGGGACACCTGGGCAGGTGAGAAGAACATCTGGACAGGTGAGGGGAACACCTGGATGTGGGATAGGGACACCTGGGCAGGTGAGGGGAACATTTGGAGATGGGCTGGGAACACCTGGAATGAGATGGAAACACCTGGAGATGGGGTAGAGACACCTGGACAGGTGATGGACACACCTGGGGTGGAATGGACACACGTGGGGTTACCTGGGCACACCTGGGCACACCTGGGCACACCTGGGGATCCAGAATTCAATAAAATTCCCGAATTTTGGATTTTTTGCCTCTTCCTTTCTTTCTTTTTTTCCTTCTTTTTTTTTTTTTTTTTACCTGTTTGGGTCTGGTGGTTGAGGGAGGGGCGGGAAAAATTGGGGGAAAATGGGAAAAAAAGGAAGTAAAGGAGAAAAAGGGGGGGGATGGGAAAAATGGAAAAATGGGAAAAATGGGGGGGAAATGGTGAATAAATGGGAAAATTTGAATTTTTGGGAAGAATGGGAGGAAAATGGGGAAAAATGAGGGAAAAAAAGCGAAAATTGGTTTTTTGGGAGGAAATGGGGAAAATTGAGGAAAACAGGAAAAAATGGGGAAATGGGAAAACGGGGGGAGAATGGGGAAAAATTGGAAAATTGGAGTTTTTGGAAAAAATGGGGGGGAATGGGGAGAAAATGGGAGGGGGAAGGAAAAATTGGAATTTTGGTGGAAAATGGGGGGAAAATTGAGAAAAATGGGGAAAAAAGGGAAAACTGTGGGGGAAATGGGGAAAAACGGGAAAACATGAAGTTTTGGGGAAAATGGGGAAAAATGGGGGGAATGGGAATTTTGGGGGGAATGGAGGAAAATGGGAAAAGTGGGGAAACGGAGAAGGAAAGAAAAAGGTGGGAAATTTGGGGGGAAAATGGGGAAATTGGGGAATTTTAAAAGGAACTTTAAAGAAATTAAAATGGAATTTTAAAGGAATTTAAAAGGAATTTTAAAGACATTTAAAAAGGATTTTTAAAGGACTTTTAAAGGAATTGCAAAGAATTTTTAAGAGACTTAAAGGGAATTTTAAAGGAGTTTAAAGTGATTTTTAAAGAATTTTTATGGTGTTTTAAAGGAATTTTCTGGGAATTTTAAAATAATTTTTAGGACCTGGAAGATCAAAATCCCCAACTTTTTCTCACTGAACCAACACCAAAATCCCCTCATTCCAACTTTTTCTCACTCTGGAATCCCTTAGGGTGAATTCCCACAAAATCCCAGAAAATTCCTTGGAAAAAAAATTCCTGAGTCTTCTTTTGCCCAATCCCCGAGGATTTTTAAGGCAAATCCCCCAAAATCCTCCAAATTCCCAAATTGCACCAAATTCTCCAAATCCCCCAAATCCCCAATCCCAGATCCCAATCCCAAATTCCAATCCCATCAATACCCAATCCCAGCAATCTCAAATCCAATAAATCCCATCAATCCCAAATGCCTCAAATCTTAAATCCCAAATCCCATAAATCCCAATCCCATCAATCCCAATCCTGCGAACCCCAAATCCCATAAACCCCAAATCGCCCAAATCCCTCAAATCTTAAATCCCAAATCCCATAAATCCCCAATTCCAAAGCCCCCAATCCCCAAATCCCCCAAATCCCAAATCCCAAATCCCATCAATCCCAATCCCATCAATCCCCCAAATCCCAAATCTTCCAAATCCCCAATCCCAAATGCTCTAATCCCCAAATCCCAAATCCCAAATGCCATAAATCCCAATCCCATCAATCCCCCAAATCCCAAATGTTCCAAATCCCCAATCCCAAATACTCTAATCCCCAAATCCCAAATCCCCCAAACCTCAAATCCCCCAAATCCCAAATTGCCAAATCCCCAAATCCCAAATCTTCCAAATCCCCAATCCCAAATGCTCTAATCCCCAAATCCCAAATCTTCCAAACCTCAAATCCCAAATTGCCAAATCCCCAAATCCCAAATCTTCCAAATCCCATCAATTCCCAATCCCATCAATCCCCCAAATCCATCAATCCCCCAAATTCCAAATCCCAAACCCCAATCTCAAATCCCCAAATCCCATCAATCCCCAAATCCCATCAATCCCCAAATCCCAAATCTTCCAAATCCCCAAATCCCTAATGCCATAAATCCCCCAAATCCCCAAATCCCATCAATTCCCAATCCCATCAATCCCCAAATCCCAATCACACAAATCCCCAATCCCAAATCCCCAAAACTTCCAATCCCCCAAATCCCAAATTGCCGAATCCCCAAATCCCAAATTGCCAAATCCCCAATCCCAAATGCTCTAATCCCCCAAATCCCAAATGCTCTAATCCCCAATTCCAAAGCCCCCAAATCCCCAATTCCAAAGCCCCCAAATCCCAAATCTTCCAAATCCCCAATCCCAAATGCTCTAATCCCCAAATCCTAAATCCCAAATGCCATAAATCCCAATCCCATAAATCCCCCAAATCTCCCAAATCCCCCAAATCCCCAATCCCATAAATCCCCAATTCCAAAGCCCCCAAACCCCAAATCCCCAATCCCATCAATCCCAATCCCATCAATCCCCCAAATCCCAAATCTTCCAAATCCCCAATCCCAAATGCTCTAATCCCCAAATCCCAAATGCCATAAATCCCAATCCCCCAAACCCCCCAAATCCCCAAATCCCCAAATCCCCCAAATCCCATAAATCCCCAAATCCCATAAATCTCCCAAATCCCATAAATCCCATAAATCCCAATCCCCAAATCCCCCAAATCCCCCAATCCCATCAATCCCCACAATTCCGGCCCCTCCCGTTTCCCGCTGCCCTTTGGATCCGGGGCCGAAGTTCCAGGAGCGGCTCCGAGGGAGCGGCCGCAGGTGGGGCCGGGATTTTCTGGGATCCCGGTGGATTTTCGGGAACATTTCTGCAGATCCCAGCGGATCTTTGGGATCCAGGTTGGTTTCTGGGAATATTTCCATGGATCCCGGTGGATTTTCGGGATCCCGGTGGATTTTTGGGAGCGTTCCCTTTTCCCCTTTTCCTTTTCCCATTTTTTCCTTTTTTCCCCTTTTCCCCTTTTCCCTCCCCCACCCCATTCCCACTTTTCCCAGCCCCAATTCTGGACCCTGACCCTGGAATTTCTCCTTCCCTGCAGGATCAGGAGCGGGATCAGGATTTGCACCAGGATCGGGACTGGGATTGGGGTTGGATCGGGATCAGGATTGGATTGAGATCGGGATTGGGATCCAAATTAGAATCAGGATTGGGATCAGGAATAGATTGGGATCAGGATTGGGATTGGGGTCAGGACTGGGACTGCAGCAGGATTGGGATTGGGATCAGGAATAGAGCTGGACCGGGATTGGGATTGGGATCGGGATCGGGATTAAGAACAGGAACAGGATTAGGACTGGGATCAGGATCGGGATTGGGATTGGACTTGGATCAAAATTGGGATTAGGATCAGGATTAGGATCAGGATTAGGATCAGGACCAGGATCAGGGATTAGACTGGGATTGGGATCGGGAATTGAATTGGGATTGGGATTGAGATCAGGACCAGGATCGGGATTGGGATTGGATTGGATTGGGATCAGGATCAGGATCAGGATCAGGATCAGGATCAGGATCAGGATCAGGATCAGGACCGGAATTGGGATCAGGATCGGGATCAAGAATAGGATCAGGACCAAGACCAGGATTGGGATTGGATCAGGATCGGGATCAGGATCAGGATCAGGATCAGGATCAGGACCGGAATTGGGATCAGGAATAGGATCAGGATCAGGATTGGGATCAAGAATAGGATCAGGACCAAGACCAGGATCGGGATCAGGATCAGGATCAGGATCGGGATTGGATTGGGATCAGCATTGGGATCAGGAACAGGATCGGGTTTGGGATCAGGATCAGGAACAGGATCCGGATTGGGATTGGGACCAGGAATGGGATCGGGATCGGGATCAGGATCGGGATCAGGATCGGGATCCCCGCCCCCGCTGCTGCTGCTCCTGGCGCTCTCGGTGCTCGGTCCCGTAACCGGTGAGTTTGTGGCATCGGGAATTCGGGAATTCGGGATCCAAATCCCCGCGGAGCCGTGATCCCGTCCTGGGAATGGGGATCCTGAATCCCGGGAACGGGAAACCCCAAAAACCCCGGGAACCCCAAAAATGCTGGGAATCCCAAAAACCCCGGGAACACCAAAAACCCTGAGAACCCCAAAAACCACAGAAACCCCAAAAATCCCGGGAACCCCAAAAATCCTGGGAACCCCAAAAACCCCGGGAACCCCAAAAACCACAGAAACCCCAAAAACCACAGAAACCCCAAAAACCCCGGGAACCCCCAAAAATTCTGGGATACTGAACCCCAAAACTCCTGGGAATGGGGATCCTGAATTCTGGGAATGGGAAACCCCAAAACCCCCGGGAACCCCAAAAACCCCGGGAACCCCAAAACTCCTGGGAATGGGGATCCTGGATTCCGGGAATGGGAAACCCCAAAAATCCCAGAAATAGGAAACCCCAAAAATTCCAGGATATTGAACCCCAAAAAAAACCCCAGGAATGGGAAACCCCAAAAACCCCGGGAACCCCAAAAATGCTGGGAACCCCAAAAACCCCGGGAACCCCAAAAATCCTGGGAACGCCAAAAACCCCGGGAACCCCAAAAATCCCGGGAACCCCAAAAACCACAGAAACCGCAAAATCCTGGAAACCCCAAAAATCCTGGGAACCCCAAAAACCCCGGGAACCCCAAAAATCCTGGGAATGGGGATCCTGGATCCGGTAATGGGAAACCCCAAAAATCCCAGAAATAGGAAACCCCAAAAATTCCAGGATATTGAACCCCAAAAAAACCCCAGGAATGGGAAACCCCAAAAACCCCGGGAACCCCCAAAAATTCTGGGATACTGAACCCCAAAACTCCTGGGAATGGGGATCCTGAATTCTGGGAATGGGAAACCCCAAAACCCCCGGGAACCCCAAAAATCCTGGGAATGGGGATCCTGGATTCCCGGAATGGGAAACCCCAAAAACCCCATAAATAGGAAACCCCAAAAATTCCAGGATATTGAACCCCAAAAAACCCCAGGAATGGGAAACCCCAAAAACCCCGGGAACCCCCAAAAATCCCGGGAACCCCAAAAACCCCGGGAACCCCAAAAACCACAGAAACCCCAAAAATCCTGGGAACACCAAAAATCCTGGGAATGGGAAACCCCAAAAACTCCAGAAATAAGAAAGCCCCAAAATTCCAGGATATTGAACCCCAAAAAAACCCCAGGAATGGGAAACCCCAAAAACCCCGGGAACCCTAAAAATCCTGGGAACCCCAAAAACCCCGGGAACCCCAAAAATCCTGGGAACACCAAAAATCCTGGGAATGGGAAACCCCAAAAACTCCAGAAATAAGAAAGCCCCAAAATTCCAGGATATTGAACCCCAAAAAAACCCCAGGAATGGGAAACCCCAAAAACCCCGGGAACCCCAAAAACCCCGGGAACCCCAAAAATCCTGGGAATGGGGATCCTGGATTCTGGGAATGGGAAACCCCAAAAATCCCAGAAATAGAAAACACCCAAAATTCCAGGATATTGAACCCCAAAAACTCCAGGAATGGGAAACCCCAAAAACCCCGAGAACCCCAAAATCCCGGGAACCCCAAAAACCCCGGGAACCCCAAAAATCCTGGGAATGGGGATCCTGAATTCCGGGAATGGGAAACCCCAAAAACCCCAGAAATAAGAAAGCCCCAAAATTCCAGGATATTGAACCCCAAAAAAACCCCAGGAATGGGAAACCCCAAAAACCCCGGGAACCCCAAAATCCTGGGAACCCCCAAAATCCTGGGAATGGGGATCCTGGATTCCGGTAATGGGAAACCCCAAAAACCCCAGAAATAGGAAACCCCCAAAATTCCAGGATATTGAACCCCAAAAAAACCCAGGAATGGGAAACCCCAAAAACCCCGGGAACCCCAAAAACCCCGGGAACCCCCAAAAATCCTGGGAATGGGAAACCCCAAAAACTCCAGAAATAGGAGACCCCCAAAATTCCAGGATATTGAACCCCAAAAAAACCCAGGAATGGGAAACCCCAAAAACCCCGGGAACCCCAAAAACCCCGGGAACCCCAAAAATCCTGGAAACCCCAAAAACCCCGGGAACCCCAAAAATCCCGGGAACCCTAAAAATCCTGGGAACCCCAAAAACCACAGAAACACCAAAAACCACAGAAACCCCAAAAACCCCGGGAACCCTAAAAATCCTGGGAACCCCAAAAACCCCGGGAACCCCAAAAACCACAGAAACCCCAAAAATCCTGGGAACACCAAAAATCCTGGGAATGGGAAACCCCAAAAACTCCAGAAATAAGAAAGCCCCAAAATTCCAGGATATTGAACCCCAAAAAAAACCCCAGGAATGGGAAACCCCAAAAACCCCGGGAACCCTAAAAATCCTGGGAACCCCAAAAACCCCGGGAACCCCAAAAATCCTGGAAACCCCCAAAATCCTGGGAATGGGGATCCTGGATTCCGGGAATGGGAAACCCCAAAAACCCCAGAAATAGGAAACCCCCAAAATTCCAGGATATTGAACCCCAAAAAAACCCAGGAATGGGAAACCCCAAAAACCCCGGGAACCCCAAAAACCCCGGGAACCCCAAAAATCCTGGAAACCCCAAAAACCCCGGGAACCCCAAAAATCCTGGAAACCCCAAAAATCCTGGGAATGGGGATCCTGAATCCTGGGAACGGGAACCCCAAAAATCCTGGGAACCCCAAAAACCCCGGGAACCCCAAAAATCCTGGGAATGGGGATCCTGAATTCTGGGAATGGGAAACCCCAAAAACCCCAGAAATAAGAAAGCCCCAAAATTCCAGGATATTGAACCCCAAAAAAACCCCAGGAATGGGAAACCCCAAAAACCCCGGGAACCCCAAAAACCCCGGGAACCCCAAAAACCACGGAAACCCAAAAACCCCGGGAACCCAAAAACCCCGGGAACTCCCAAAATTCCAGGAATGGGAAATCCCAAAAACCCCAGGAATGGGAACCCCCAAAAATTCTGGGAACCCCCAAAATTCCAGGAATGGGAAACCCCAAAACCCCGGGATATTGAACCCAAAAATTTGAGAATATTGAACCCAAACTAACCCCGCCCGGGCTAAATTGATCCCAATCCATTTGGGAATATTGATCCCAACCAATCAATCCCAGGGTATTGATCCCAATAAATTCCAGCATTATTGACCCCAAATCAACTCAGGATTATTGATCCCAATCAATTTGGGAATATTGATCCAAAACAATTTGGGAATATTGATCCCAATCAATTCAGGATTATTGACCCAAATCGATCCATGGTGATTGACCCCAAACTGTTTGGGAACATTGACACCAACCAATTCTGAATTGTTGATCGCAATCAATCCGGGATTACTGACCCAAATCAATTCAGGATTATTGAGCTTGGATAATTTGAGTATATTGATCCAAATTAATTCAGGAATATTGATCCCAATGAATTTGAGAATATTGATACCAAACAATTTGGGAATATTGATGCCAATGGATTCAGGATTATTGACCCAATCAGTTCAGGATTACTGACCCCAATCAATTCAGGATTATTGATCTTGGAGAATTTGAGTATATTGATCCCAAATAATTCAGGAATATTGATCCAAATCAATCTGGGATTATTGACCCAAATCAATGGGGGATTATTACTCCAAATCAATTCAGGAATATTGATCCAAATCAATTCAGGATTATTGACCCAAATCAATTCAGGATTGTCCACCCCAAACTATTTGGGAACATTAACACCAACCAATTCTGAATTATTGATTGCAATCAATCCGGGATTATTGATCCAAATCACTGGGGGATCATTGCCCCAAACCGGAGATTTTTGCCCCAAATCAATGGGGGATCATTGCCCCAAACTGGAGATTTTTGCCCCAAATCAATGGGGGATCATTGCCCCAAACTGGAGATTTTTGCCCCAAATCACTGGGGAATCATTGACCCAAATCACTGGGGGAACATTGCCCCAAACTGGAGATTTTTGCCCCAAATCACTGAGGGATCATTGCCCCAAACCGGGAATTTTTGCCCCAAACCGGGAATTTTTGCCCCAAATCACTGGGGGTGCATTGACCCAAACCGGAGATTTTTGCCCCAAATCACTGGGGGATTTTTGCCCCAAATCAATGGGGGATCATTGCCCCAAACCGGAGATTTTTGCCCCAAATCACTGGGGGATCATTGCCCCAAATCACTGGGGGAACATTGCCCCAAAACTGGAGATTTGTGCCCCAAATCACTGGGGGAACGTTGACCCAAATCAATTTGGGATTACTGACCCAAATCAATGGGGGATCATTGCCCCAAACCGGAGATTTTTGCCCCAAATCACTGAGGGATCATTGCCCCAAACCGGGGATCATTGCCCCAAACCGGGGATTTTTGCCCCAAACCGGGGATTTTTGCCCCGCTCCTTTCCCCTTTCCCCCCTCGCTCATTCCCCGCTCTCTCCCCCAGGGGCGCTCCGGGCTCCGCTCCTGGTGCTGGAGGGCCCGGCCGGGCCCGGGCTCCGCCTGCGCTGCCTCGCGGAGCCGCCGCAGCCGAACCTGCGCCTGCTCTGGGGCTCCGGGCCCGCCCGGGACAATCCCGAAAATTCCCAAAATCATCCCCAGAATGATTCCCAAAGTGCCGGGATCTCGCTGCTGCTGCCCCGGCCGGGCTCCGGTGCCGCCGGTGCCGTTTGCAGAGCGCTGGGGCCGGAGCCGGGAGCGGCCGCCGAGTCCGCCGTGGTGATCGCGGGTGAGCGGCCGGAAAATCGGGAATTCTGCACGGAACGGGAAAATCCAGCGGGGTTGGGGTTTGGGGGATTTTTACGGGTTTTTTTGGGGGGTATTTTTGTGATTTTGTAGGGTTTTTTTGGGTTTTCTGGGGTTTTCTTGGGGTTTCCAAGATCGGGATCGGCGCCGAGTCCGCCGTGGAGATCGCGGGTGAGGGGCCGGGAAATCGGGAATTCTGCACGGAACGGGAAAATCCAGCGGGGTTTGGGGTTTTTATTGGGAATTTTAGGGGTTTTTTTGGGCAATTTTGTATTTTGTATATGTGATTTTGTAGGGTTTTCTGGGGGTTTTTCTGGGATTTTCTGGGGTTTTTCAGGGGCCGGGAAATCGGGAATTCTGCAATCGGGAATTCTGCAAGGAACGGGAAAATCCAGCGGGGCTTGGGGTTTTTATTGGGATTTTTATGGGGATTTTTTGGGGTATTTTTGTGATTTTGTAGGGTTTTTTGGGATGTTTTTTTGGGATTTTCTGGGGTTTTCTTGGGGTTTCCAGGGCGGGATCGGCCAGGAAATCGGGAATTCTGCAATCGGGAATTCTGCAATCGGGAATTGTGCACGGAACGGGAAAATCCAGCGCGGTTCGGGGTTTTTATTGGGAATTTTATGGGGGTTTTTTGGGTTATTTTTGTGATTTTGTAGGGGTTTTTGGGATTTTCTGGGATTTTTTGGGGTTTCCAAGATCGGGATCGGCCGCGGAGTCCGCCCGTGGTGATCGCGGGTGAGCGGCCGGGAAATCGGGAATTCTGCAATCGGGAATTCTGCAATCGGGAATTCTGCACGGAACGGGAAAATCCAGCGGGGTTCGGGGTTTGGGGGATTTTTTTTGGAATTTTATGGGTTTTTTTTGGGGTATTTTTGTGATTTTGTAGGGGTTTTTTTGGGTTTTCTTGGGGTTTCCAAGATCGGGATCGGCGCCGAGTCCGCCGTGGTGATCTCGGGTGAGGGGCCGGGAAATCGGGAATTCTGCAATCGGGAATTGTGCAAGGAACGGGAAAATCCAGCGGGGTTCGGGGTTTTTTGGGAATTTTATGGGGTTTTTTTGGGTATTTTTGTGATTTTGTAGGGTTTTCTGGGGTTTTCTGGGGTTTTCTTGGGGTTTCTAAGATCGGGATCGGCGCCGAGTCCGCCGTGGTGATCGCGGGTGAGGGGCCGGGAAATCGGGAATTCTGCAAGGAACGGGAAAATCCAGAGGGGTTTGGGGTTTTTTGGGAATTTTAGGGGGTTTTTGTAGGGTTTTCTGGGGTGGTTTTGGGGTTTTTTTGGGGTTTTCTGGGATTCTCTGGGGTTTTCTTGGGGTTTCCAGGGCGGGATCGGCCGGGAAATCGGGAATTCTGCAATCGGGAATTCTGCAAGGAACGGGAAAATCCAGCGGGGTTTGGGGTTTGGGGGATTTTTATGGGGTTTTTTTGGGTATTTTTGTGATTTTGTAGGGTTTTTTGGGGTTTTCTTGGGGTTTCCAAGATCGGGATCGGCGCCGAGTCCGCCGTGGTGATCGCGGGTGAGGGGCTGGAAAATCGGGAATTCTGCAATCGGGAATTGTGCAAGGAACGGGAAAATCCAGCGGGGTTCGGGGTTTTTATTGGGAATTTTAGGGGGTTGTTTTTGGGTATTTTTGTGATTTTGTAGGGTTTTTTGGGGTTTTCTGGGATTTTCTGGGGTTTTTCAGGGGCCGGGAAATCGGGAATTCTGCAATCGGGAATTCTGCAATCGGGAATTCTGCACGGAACGGGAAAATCCAGCGGGGTTCGGGGGATTTTTATGGGTATTTTTTTGGGTATTTTTGTAATTTTGTAGGGTTTTTTGGGGTATTTTGGGGGATTTTCTGGGGTTTCCTGAAGCTGTCCAGCGTTTTCCAGCATTTTCTGGGGTTTTCCTGGGTTTTTTGGGATTTCCCAAGGTTTTCTGGGTTTTTTTTTTCCTAGGGATTTCCAGTGTTTCCCAGTGTTTTTGGGGATTTTCTGGCTTTTTCTGGGAGTTTCCAGGAATTTTCCAGGGATTTCTGGCATTTTTCGGAGTTTTCAGGGTTTTTCCGTGTTTTGGGGGGATTTTCCAGCGTTTTCTGGGTTTTTGTGGGATTTGGGAGGGGTCGGGATGGAATTCCCAGTTTGGGATGGAATTCCCAGTTTGGGATGGAATTCCCAGTTTGGGGATGGGAGAATTCCCAGTTTGGGAGTTGGGGAATTCTCAGTTCAGGAATGGGAAATTCGGAATTTAGGGATACAAAACTTCCCAGTTTGGGACAGAATTCCTGATTTTTGGCGGAATTCCAGTTTCTTGACAAAATTCCCATTTCTTTGTGGAATTCTCATTTTTAATGGCATTCCCTGGGGTTTTCTCCTGCCTCAATTCCCACTTTTTACAGAATTCCTATTTTATTATTTATTGCCATAATTATGAATAATAAATAATAATATGCCTATATTATTATTTATTGCCATAATTCCCTTTTTTTCCCATAATTCCAATTTTTTTAAATGGAATTCCCATTTTTACAGAATTCACCGGGTTTTTTACCATAATTCCCATTTTTAATGCAATTTTCATTTTTCCCCATAATTCCAATTTTTTATGGAATTCCTGTGGTTTTTTCCATAATTCCCATTTTTGACAGAATTCCCATTTTTTTTGCCATAATTCCCATTTTAAAGTGGAATTCCAATTTTTTGATGAAATTCCCTTTTTTTTGGCCATAATTCCCATTTTTAATGGAATTCCCATGGGGTTTTTTACCATAATTCCCATTTTTTGCTATAATTCCAATTTTTAAATGGAATTCCCGATTGTTTTGGCCATAAATTCCCATTTTTTAATGCAATTTTCATTTTTCCCATAATTCCCATTTTTTACCGAATTCCTGTGGGATTTTTTTGCAATAATTCCCATTTTTTATGGAATTCTTGTATTTTTTAATGGAATTCTTGTATTTTTCCCCCAAAATTCCCATTTTTAATGGAATTCTCGTATTTTTTAATGGAATTCTCGTATTTTTCCCCCCATAATTCCCATTTTTTTATGGAATTCCTGTGGTTTTTTCCATAATTCACATTTTTCTCCCCATAATTCCCATTTTTTATAGAATTTTTCCATTTTTTATAGAATTCTTGTATTTTTTAATAGAATTTTTGTACTTTTTCCTCCACAATTCCCATTTTTTATGGAATTCTTGTCTTTTTTATAGAATTCTTGTATTTTGTCGCCCTAAAATTCCCATTTTTTGGCTATAATTCCAATTTTTAAATGGAATTCTCATTTTTAGTGGAATTCCCGATTTTTTTGGCCATAAATTCCCATTTTTAATGCAATTTTCATTTTTCCCCACAATTCCCATTTTTTATAGAATTCTTGTATTTTTCCCCCCAAAATTCCCATTTTTATCGAATTCTTGTATTTTTTCCGATAATTCCAATTTTTTATAGAATTCTTGTATTTTTTAATAGAATTTTTGTATTTTTTCTTCCACAATTCCCATTTTTTATGGAATTCTTGTATTTTGTCGCCCCATAATTCCCATTTTTAATGAAATTCCCATGGGGTATTTTACCATAATTCCCATTTTTTGCTATAATTCCAATTTTTTAATGGAATTCCCGATTTTTTTGGCCATAAATTCCCATTTTTAATGCAATTCTCTTTTTTCCCCCTTAATTCCCATTTTTTTATAGAATTTTCCCATTTTTTATAAAATTCTCGGTTTTTTTCCCATAATTCCAATTTCTATAGAATTTTCCCATTTTTTATAGAATTCTTGTATTTTATATAGAATTCTTGTATTTTTCCCACAATTCTCATTTTTAATAGAATTCTTGTATATTTTTTTCCCCTATAATTCCCATTTCTATAGAATTCTTGTCTTTTTTCCCCCAAAATTCCCATTTTTTATGGAATTCTTGTATTTTTTAATAGAATTTTTGTATTTTTTCCTCCACAATTCCCATTTTTTATAGAATTCTCGTATTTTTTCCCCCAAAATTCCCATTTTTTATAGAATTTTTCCTTTTTTTTTAATAGAATTTCCATATTTCCCCCCACAATTCCCATTTCCCCCATTCCCATCTCTTTCCCAGCCGTGTTTTTCCCCTCCCCCTCCCGCTGGCTCCCGGCCTTCGTCCTCCTCCTCCTCCTCGCGCTGGGGCTGCTCCTGGCGGCCGCACTGCGCCTGCGCCGTGAGTGGAATCAAAAATCCCAATTTGCCCTGGCTTTTCCTCCCTTTCCCCCTTTTTATTTTCCTTTTTTATTTCTCCTTTTCCCTTTCTTTTTTCATTTTTATTTTCCTTTTTTCCCCTTTTTATTTCTTCTTTTTATTTCCCCTTTTTCCCTTTTTTTCCCCCTTTTATTTCCCTTTTTTTCCCGTTTTTAATTCCCCTTTTCCCGTTTTATTTCCCCTTTTTTCCCCTTTTATTCCCCTTTTTTTCCTCTTTTTTCCCCCTTTTTTCCCCTTTTTAATTCCCTTTTTTTCCCTTTTTATTTCCCTTTTTTTCTTTTTATTCCCCCTTTTTCCCCTTTTTATTTCCCCTTTTCCCCCCTTTTTATTTCCCTTTTTCCCCCTTTTTATTTCCCCTTTTTTATTTTCCCCTTTTTATTTCCTCTTTTTATTTCCCTTTTTTCCCCTTTTTAATTCCCCTTTTCCCGTTTTATTTCCCTTTTTCCCCTTTTTATTTCCCCTTTTTCCCTTTTTTTCCTCTTTTTTCCCCTTTATTTTCCCCTTTTTTCTCATTTTTATTTCCCCTTTTTTCCCCTTTTATTTCCCTTTTTTCCTTTTTATTCCCCCTTTCCCCCCCTTTTTCTTTCCCCTTTTTATTTCCCTTTTTCCCCTTTTTATTCCCCTTTTTTCCTCTTTTTTTTTCCGTTTTATTTTCCCCTTTTTCCCCTTTTTATTTCCCTTTTTTCCCCTTTTTATTTTCCCCTTTTTTCTCCTTTTTCCCCTTTTTATTTCCTCTTTTTATTTCCCCTTTTTCCCCCCCTTTTTATTTCCCTTTTCCCGTTTTTATTTCCCTTTTTTCCCCCTTTTTCCCGTTTTTATTTCCTCTTTCCCCCCTTATTATTTCCCTTTCCTTCCCCCTTTTTATTTCCCCTTTTTTCCCCTTTTTATTCCCCTTTTTTTCCTCTTTCCCCCCCTTTTTTCCCGTTTTTATTTCCCCTTTTTCCCCTTTTTAATTCCCCTTTTCCCTTTTTATTTCCCCTTTTTCCCCTTTTTATTTCCCTTTTTTTCTCTCTTTTTTCCCCCCTTTTCCCCCTTTTTTCCGTTTTTATTTCCCCCTTTTTCCCCTTTTTATTTCCCCTTTTTCCCCTTTTTAATTCCCTTTTTATTTCCCCTTTTTTCCTCTTTTTTCCCTTTTTATTTTCCCCTTTTTTCACCTTTTTTCCCCTTTTTATTTCCCTTTTTTCCCCTTTTTATTTCCCCTTTCCCCCCGTTTTATTTCCCCTTTTCCCCCCTTTTTTCTCGTTTTTATTTCCCCTTTTTTCTCCTTTTATTTCCCCTTTTTTCCCCTTTTTATTCCCCTTTTTTCCCCTTTTTATTCCCCTTTCCTTCCCGTCTTTATTTTCCTTTTTCCCCTTTTTTGCCCTTTTATTTCCCCCTTTTTTTCCCTTTTTTCCCGTTTTTATTTCTCCTTTTTTCCCCTTTTTATTTCCCTTTCCTTCCCCTTTTTATTTTCTTTTGTTCCCTTTTTATTCCCCCTTTTTTCCCTTTTTATTTCCCCTTTTTATTCCCTTTCCCCCCCTTTTTATTCCCCTTTTTTTCCTCTTTTTTCCCCCTTTTTTCCCCTTTTTTCTCGTTTTTCTTTCCCCTTTTTTCCCTTTTTAATTCCCTTTTTTCCTTTTTATTTCCCCTTTTTTCCCTTTTTATTTCCCCTTTTTATTTTCCCTTTCCCCCCTTTTTATTTCCCCTTTTTTCCCGTTTTATTTCCCCTTTTATTCCCCTTTTTTTCCTGTTTTTCCCCCCTTTTTTCCCATTTTTATTTCCCCTTTTTCCCCCTTTTTAATTCCCTTTTTCCCATTTTATTTCCCTTTTTTCCTTTTTATTTCCCCTTTTTCCCCCTTTTTATTTCCCCTTTTTCCCATTAATTCCCCATTAATTCCCTTTAATTTCCCATTAATTCCCCATTAATTCCCTTTAATTTCCCATTAATTCCCCATTAATTTCCCATTAATTTGACTTTAATTTCCCATTAATTACCTTTAATTTCCCATTTATTACCTTTAATTTCCCATTAATTTCCCTTTAATTTCCCATTAATTTGCCTTCAATTTCCCATTAATTTCCCATTAATTTCCCATCAATTCCCCATTAATTCCCATTAATTCCCCATTAATTTCCCATTAATTTGCCATTAATTACCCTTTAATTTCCCATTAATCACCCATTAATTTCCCATTAATTACTCATTAATTTCCCTTTAATTTCCCATTATTTTGCCTTTAATTTCCCATTAATTACTCATTAATTTCCCATTAATTACCAGGGGACCGCCGGATTCTGGCTCAGGAGCGTGAGTGCATTAACGAATTCATTTCATAATTATTACTTAAATTTAATTTGAATTTTAAATTTATTTCAATCCAAAAGAACGGAAAATTAAACCCTGTATGAAATAGAAAACGAAATTAAGTCAAATTGATGAGATTGGATGATATGAAATCAATTAAATTAAATTTGCAGAAATGGAATCAAATATGAAATGAAATAAAATTGATGAAATGAAATGAAATTAATTAAATTTCGCTTAATTAAAATAAATATAATGGGATGTGAAATGTGAAATGGAATAGAACAAAACAAAAACCCAATAAAATAAATTCAAATATGAAAAGAGATGAAAAGAATTAAAAATAAATGAAAATAAATAAAATAAAATAAAATAAAATAAAATAAAATAAAATAAAATAAAATAAAATAAAATAAAATAAATTCATTAAAATTTCAGAATGAACACATTTCAATTCAAATTTCCATTTCCTCTCCCGTTCCCAGGGAAATCCCAGCAGGAAATCAGCGAGGGTGAGCTCAGCCGGCAATGCCCGAAAATTCCCAAATTCCCAAAAATCCCCAAATTCCCAAAATTCCCAAATTCCCGGAATTCCCAAAATTCCCAAATTCCCGGAATTCCCAAATTCCCAACATTTCCTGTCCTGAAACCCCAAAAATTCCCAAAATTCCCAAAATTCCCAAAAATGTCAGCCCGAAATCCCCAATTTCTCTTGGAATTCCCAGTCCTAAATCCCAAAAATTCCCCAAATTCCCCAAAATTTCCCTTCCAAAATCCCCAAATTCCCGAAATTCCCCCAAAATTTCCCTTCCAAAATCCCCAAATTCCCGAAATTCCCCCAAAATTTCCATTCCAAAATCCCCAAATTCCCGAAATTCCCAACCCCAAATCCCCAAAAACCCCCAAAATTTCCATTCCAAAATCTTGAAAATTCCCAGAATTCCCAACCCTAAATCCCAAAAATTCCCCAAAATCTCCAAAATTCCCGGAATCCTCCAAAATTCCCGCTCCTAAATCCCCAAAATTCCCCAAATCCCCAAAATTTCTGGAATCTGCCAAAATTCCTTCTCCTAAATCTCAAAAATTCCCAAAATTTCAACCCCAAATTCACGGAATTCCCCTTCCCTAAAACCCAAAAATTTCTGGAATTCCCAAAAATTTCCCTCCCTGAATCCCCAAATTCCCAAAATTTCCACTCCAAAATCCCCAAAATTCCCAAATTCCCGAAATCCCAAAAATTCCCCCAAAATTCCCAAAATTCCCAAATTTTTCCATCCCTGAATCCCCAAATCCCGGCAGACACCGAGGAGCTGAGGATGGAGCTGGGTAAGAGCCGCACCCGTTCATTCATTAACACTAATTAACATTAATTAGTTAATTATTAGCAGTTAATTAGCAATTAGCCTCTAATTAATCATTCATTTTTATTATATTTATTATATTTATTTATTAATTTAAATATATATTTACTTTGATATATATTTATTATTATAATTAAGCATTTAAATTATTTGTAATTAGCCTCTAATGAATGATACTTTAGCCTCAAAATAGATAATCATTAAAAAAAATTAATAATTTATTAGACATAGATTAATTATCTAAATAATGATTTATTACACATAGATCAATTAGTTATTGATTAGAAAAAGAATAATCATTTATTTATTAGATACAGATTAATTATAGATTAAATAGAGAAATTATTGATTAGACAGACTAATTAACATGGACACTAATTATTAGACTTGAATACTTTATTAATCTCTTTCCAATAAATAATGATTTTAATTATTATAAATAATATTCTTAGATTAATTGATAAGTTATTAAAATATAATTATAATTATAAAGTTAATGAATGACGTTATAATGATTATTATATAATAAGTAACTATTGAAGACATGTATGTAATTATTAATTATTACTATAGTAATGAGTAATAATTAAATATTTGAATAATAAATATAATGCAATAATTAATAATAATGGATTAATTAATAACAATGTTTTAAATAATAGTGAAAGTTTAGAAATATTACAAAAATAAATTTCAAAATAATTATTAATATATTATTCTTATTATTATTATCATTATACTCATTCTCAATATTAATATTAATATTAATAACAACAATAATTGAATATTTATTTAGAGCAGCATTCATTAATAATTTGTTCAGCATTAATTAATGATTAATTTCCAATTAATAATTTCCATTTTTCTGTTTTTTCCAGATAATAATAATAATAATAGTAATAATAGTAATAATATTAGTAATAATAATAACAATAATAATTACATTATTATTATTATTATTATTATTATTATTATTATTATTATTATTATTAAATTTAATATTTATTTATAGCCGCAATCATTAATTATTTGTTCTGCATTAATTAATGATTAATTTCCAAATAATAATTTCCATTTTTCTGTTTTTTCAGATAATAATAATAGTAATAATAGTAATAGTAATAGTAATAGTAATAGTAATAGTAATAATACTAATAATACTAATAATACTAATAGTAATAGTAATAATAATAATAATAATAATAATAATAATAATAATAATAATAGTTATTGTTTTTATTAAATTTAATATTTATTTATAGCAGCAATCATTAATTATTTGTTCAGCATTAATTAATGATTAATTTCCAATTAATAATTTCCATTTTCTGTTTTTTCCAGAGGAGGTGACGGCGAAACTCCAGAGGGGTAAATGGAGATTTCTGCTAATTAATTAATTAATTAATCAATTAATTCAGGGATTAATTAATTCTCAGAGAGATCAATCTGGGAAATTTCCAATTAATTTAAAATTTATTTGAAGCCTGAATTAAACATTATTTAATTCATTAATAATAATTTTTAAATATTTGTTAATTAGCATTAATGTACAATAATTAATTCAGATTTCTAATAGCAAAATATTCATAATTTTTATATTTCTAATTGCGATTTTCTCTTAATTAATAATGAGAAAGTATTCATTAATAATTATTCACTGCTATTAATAAAATGAATTTTCTAGGAAGTGATTAATAATAATTAACTAGTAATTAGTAATTATTAACTTATAACAATTTTTAAATTTTATGATAGTAAAATAATTATAACTAAATATTAATAATTATTAACGTCTAATAAAATCAATTTCCTAATAAGGAAATATTAATATTAAAATATTAATGAATAATGAACAATTTCTAATAGAATTTACGTCTCTCATAATGAATTAATAATAATATAATATCCATTAATATTAGTTTTTATTAAAATTATTTTTATAATTAATGATAAAATATTCATTAATAATTAAGAATTTATAATAATTTAATTTTCTCTTAAGTAAATAATAAAGATTCATTAATAATTATTGATTTCTAATAATAAATTCAAATTTCTAAGAGCAAATTATTAATAATAAATTATTCCTTATAATCATTATTATATATCTATAAATTAAATTTCCTAAAAATTAATTGAAATTAATGAAATAATCATTAATTATTATTAGTTTTAATAATATTTCTGATAATAAATTATATTCAAAGAATAAATAATAACAATAATTCATTTATATTAATAATTTAATTTCTAATAATAAATTCATTATTTTGATTTCATGAATAATTAATAATTAATGTTAATTAATGAATTAATCAATATCCCAGAATACCCCAATTTCCATTTCTGCCCCCACAGAGAAACTGGAGATGGACACGAGACTGGGTGAGGCTGCAATTAGCGATTAATTAGCCAGGGACTAATTAGTGACTGATTAGCCAGGGACTAATCAGGGATTGATTAGCCAGGGACTAATTAGGGATTGATTAGCCAGGCACTAATTAGTGATTGATTAAACAGGGACTAATTAGTGACTGATTAGACAGGGACTAATTAGTGACTGATTAACCAGGGACTAATTAGTGATTGATCAGCCAGGCACTAATTAGTGATTAATTACCCAGGGACTAATTAGGGATTGATTAGCCAGGCACTAATTAGTGATTGATTAGACAGGGACTAATTAGTGACTGATTAGCCAGGGAATAATTGGTGATTGATTAACCAGGGACTAATTAGTGATTGATTAGACAGGGACTAATCAGTGATTGATTAGCCAGGGACTAATTAGTGACTGATTAGCCAGGCTCTAATTAGTGATTAATTAGCCAGAGACTAATTAGTGATTCTTTGGCCGGAGACTAATTAATGATTGATTAGACAGAGTAAATAAATGATTGATTAGACATTGGCTAATTAACGATTGATTAAACACAGACCAATTAAGGATTGATAAGGCATTGTCTAATTAATAAATGATTAGGCATTGACTAATAATTGATTGTTTAGACAGGGACTCATTAATGATTGATTAGAGACTAATTAGGAACCGATTAGGCATTTATTGCATTTATTATTTTTTATTAGACAGAGACTAATTATCAATTGTTTGGACACACAGGTGTCACACACAGGTGTCACACACAGGTGTCACACAGGTGTCACACACAGGTGTCACACACAGGTGTCACACACAGGTGTCACACAGGTGTCACACACAGGTGTCACACAGATGTCACACACAGATGTCACACACAGATGTCACACACACAGGTGTCACACACAGGTGTCACACAGGTGTCACACACAGATGTCACACACAGGTGTCACACACAGGTGTCACACACAGGTGTCACACAGGTGTCACACACAGGTGTCACACACAGGTGTCACACAGGTGTCACACACAGGTGTCACACAGATGTCACACACAGGTGTCACACACAGGTGTCACACACGGGTGTCACACACAGGAGTCACACAGGTGTCACACACAGGTGTCACACACAGGTGTCACACAGATGTCACACACAGGTGTCACACACAGATGTCACACACAGGTGTCACACACAGGTGTCACACACAGGTGTCACACAGGTGTCACACACAGGTGTCACACACAGGTGTCACACACAGATGTCACACACAGGTGTCACACACAGGTGTCACACACAGGTGTCACACAGGTGTCACACACAGGTGTCACACACAGATGTCACACACAGGTGTCACACAGGTGTCACACACGGGTGTCACACACAGGTGTCACACAGATGTCACACACAGGTGTCACACACAGGTGTCACACACAGGTGTCACACAGGTGTCACACACAGGTGTCACACACAGGTGTCACACACAGATGTCACACACAGGTGTCACACACACAGGTGTCACACAGGTGTCACACACAGGTGTCACACACGGGTGTCACACACAGGTGTCACACAGGTGTCACACACAGGTGTCACACACAGGTGTCACACACAGATGTCACACACAGGTGTCACACACAGGTGTCACACACACAGGTGTCACACACAGGTGTCACACAGGTGTCACACACAGGTGTCACACACAGGTGTCACACACAGGTGTCACACAGGTGTCACACACAGGTGTCACACACACAGGTGTCACACACAGGTGTCACACAGATGTCACACACAGATGTCACACACAGGTGTCACACACAGGTGTCACACAGGTGTCACACACAGCTGTCACACACAGGTGTCACACACACAGATGTCACACACAGGTGTCACACACAGGTGTCACACACAGGTGTCACACACAGATGTCACACACAGATGTCACACAGGGGTGTCACACACAGGTGTCACACACAGGTGTCACACACAGGTGTCACACACAGGTGTCACACAGGTGTCACACACAGATGTCACACACAGGTGTCACACACAGATGTCACACACAGGTGTCACACACAGGTGTCACACACAGGTGTCACACACAGGTGTCACACACAGGTGTCACACAGGTGTCACACACAGGTGTCACACACACAGGTGTCACACACAGGTGTCACACACAGGTGTCACACACAGGTGTCACACACAGGTGTCACACAGGTGTCACACACAGGTGTCACACACAGGTGTCACACAGGTGTCACACAGGTGTCACACACAGGTGTCACACACAGGTGTCACACACAGATGTCACACACAGGTGTCACACACAGGTGTCACACAGGTGTCACACACAGATGTCACACACAGGTGTCACACACAGGTGTCACACACAGATGTCACACACAGGTGTCACACACAGGTGTCACACAGGTGTCACACACAGGTGTCACACACAGGTGTCACACGGCTGTCACACACAGGTGTCACACACAGGTGTCACGCACAGATGTCACACACAGGTGTCACACACAGGTGTCACACACAGGTGTCACACAGGTGTCACACAGGTGTCACACACAGGTGTCACACACACAGGTGTCACACACAGGTGTCACACACAGATGTCACACAGATGTCACACACAGATGTCACACAGGGGTGTCACACACAGGTGTCACACACAGGTGTCACACACAGGTGTCACACAGGTGTCACACACAGATGTCACACACAGGTGTCACACACAGATGTCACACACAGGTGTCTCACACAGATGTCACACACAGGTGTCACACACAGGTGTCACACACAGGTGTCACACACAGGTGTCACACAGGTGTCACACACAGGTGTCACACACAGGTGTCACACACAGGTGTCACACAGGTGTCACACACAGGTGTCACACACACAGGTGTCACACACAGGTGTCACACACAGATGTCACACACAGGTGTCACACAGGTGTCACACACAGGTGTCACACACAGGTGTCACACAGGTGTCACACAGGTGTCACACACAGGTGTCACACACAGGTGTCACACACAGATGTCACACACAGGTGTCACACACAGATGTCACACAGGTGTCACACACAGGTGTCACACACAGGTGTCACACGGCTGTCACACACAGGTGTCACACACAGGTGTCACGCACAGATGTCACACAGGTGTCACACACAGGTGTCACACACACAGATGTCACACACAGGTGTCACACACAGGTGTCACACAGGTGTCACACACAGGTGTCACACACAGGTGTCACACACGGGTGTCACACACAGATGTCACACACAGGTGTCACACACGGGTGTCACACACAGGTGTCACACACAGGTGTCACACACAGGTGTCACACAGGTGTCACACACAGGTGTCACACACAGGTGTCACACACAGATGTCACACACAGGTGTCACACAGGTGTCACACAGGTGTCACACACAGGTGTCACACACAGATGTCACACACAGGTGTCACACACACACAGGTGTCACACACAGGTGTCACACAGGTGTCACACAGGTGTCACACACAGGTGTCACACACAGATGTCACACACAGGTGTCACACAGGTGTCACACACAGATGTCACACACACACAGGTGTCACACACAGGTGTCACACACACAGGTGTCACACACAGGTGTCACACACAGGTGTCACACACAGGTGTCACACAGATGTCACACACAGGTGTCACACAGGTGTCACACACAGGTGTCACACACAGATGTCACACAGATGTCACACACAGGTGTCACACACAGGTGTCACACACAGGTGTCACACACAGGTGTCACACACAGATGTCACACACACAGGTGTCACACACAGGTGTCACACACAGGTGTCACACAAAGGTGTCACACACAGGTGTCACACACAGGTGTCACACACAGGTGTCACACACGGGTGTCACACACAGGTGTCACACACAGGTGTCACACAGGTGTCACACACAGGTGTCACACACAGGTGTCACACACAGGTGTCACACACAGATGTCACACACAGGTGTCACACACAGGTGTCACACAGGTGTCACACACGGGTGTCACACACAGGTGTCACACACAGGTGTCACACACAGATGTCACACACAGGTGTCACACACAGATGTCACACACACAGATGTCACACACAGGTGTCACACAGGTGTCACACACAGATGTCACACAGATGTCACACACAGATGTCACACACGGGTGTCACACACAGGTGTCACACACAGATGTCACACACAGGTGTCACACACAGGTGTCACACACAGGTGTCACACAGATGTCACACACAGGTGTCACACAGGTGTCACACACAGGTGTCACACACAGATGTCACACACAGATGTCACACACGGGTGTCACACACAGGTGTCACACAGGTGTCACACAGGTGTCACACACAGGTGTCACACACAGGTGTCACACACAGATGTCACACACAGGTGTCACACAGGTGTCACACAGGTGTCACACACAGGTGTCACACAGGTGTCACACACAGGTGTCACACACACAGATGTCACACACAGGTGTCACACACAGGTGTCACACACAGATGTCACACACAGGTGTCACACACAGGTGTCACACACAGGTGTCACACAGGTGTCACACACAGGTGTCACACACAGGTGTCACACAGGTGTCACACAGGTGTCACACACAGCTGTCACACACGGGTGTCACACGGCTGTCACACACAGGTGTCACACACAGGTGTCACACAGGTGTCACACAGGTGTCACACACAGGTGTCACACACGGGTGTCACACACAGGTGTCACACACAGGTGTCACACAGGTGTCACACACAGGTGTCACACACAGGTGTCACACAGGTGTCACACACAGGTGTCACACACGGGTGTCACACACAGGTGTCACACAGGTGTCACACACAGATGTCACACACAGGTGTCACACAGGTGTCACACACAGGTGTCACACACGGGTGTCACACACAGGTGTCACACAGGTGTCACACACAGGTGTCACACACAGGTGTCACACACAGGTGTCACAGAGATGCCAAACACAGGTGTCACACACAGGTGTCACACACAGGTGTCACACAGGTGTCACACAGATGTCACACACTCAGGTGTCACTCAGGTGTCACACACAGGTGTCACACACAGATGTCACACACAGGTGTCACACACAGCTGTCACACAGATGTCACACACAGGTGTCACACACAGGTGTCACACACAGGTGTCACACACACAGATGTCACACACAGGTGTCACACAGCTGTCACACACAGGTGTCACACACACAGATGTCACACACAGGTGTCACACACAGGTGTCACACACAGGTGTCACACACAGGTGTCACACACAGCTGTCACACAGATGTCACACACAGGTGTCACACACAGGTGTCACACAGGTGTCACACACAGGTGTCACACACAGATGTCACACACAGGTGTCACACACAGGTGTCACACAGGTGTCACACAGGTGTCACACAGGTGTCACACACAGATGTCACACACAGGTGTCACACACAGGTGTCACACACAGGTGTCACACAGATGTCACATACAGGTGTCACACACAGGTGTCACACACAGGTGTCACACACAGCTGTCACACACAGCTGTCACACACACAGGTGTCACACACAGGTGTCACACACAGGTGTCACACACACAGGTGTCACACACAGGTGTCACACACACAGATGTCACACACAGGTGTCACACAGGTGTCACACACAGGTGTCACACACAGGTGTCACACACAGCTGTCACACACGGGTGTCACACACAGGTGTCACACACACAGGTGTCACACACAGATGTCACACACAGGTGTCACACACAGATGTCACACACAGATGTCACACAGGTGTCACACACAGCTGTCACACACGGGTTTCACACACAGGTGTCACACACAGGTGTCACACAGGTGTCACACACAGATGTCACACACAGGTGTCACACACAGGTGTCACACACAGATGTCACACACAGCTGTCACACACAGGTGTCACACAGATGTCACACACAGATGTCACACACAGGTGTCACACACAGGTGTCACACACAGGTGTCACACACAGCTGTCACACAGATGTCACACACAGGTGTCACACACAGGTGTCACACACAGGTGTCACACAGGTGTCACACACAGATGTCACACACAGGTGTCACACAGGTGTCACACAGGTGTCACACAGATGTCACACACAGGTGTCACACAGGTGTTACACACAGGTGTCACACACAGGTGTCACACACAGGTGTCACACACAGGTGTCACACACACAGATGTCACACAGATGTCACACACAGGTGTCACACACAGGTGTCACACACACAGATGTCACACAGATGTCACACACAGATGTCACACACAGGTGTCACACACAGGTGTCACACACAGCTGTCACACACAGGTGTCACAGAGGTGTCACACAGGTGTCACACAGATGTCACACACAGATGTCACACACAGGTGTCACACACAGATGTCACACACAGGTGACACACAGGTGTCACACACAGATGTCACACACAGGTGTCACACAGAGGTGTCACACACACAGGTGTCACACACAGGTGTCACACACAGGTGTCACACAGGTGTCACACACAGGTGTCACACACAGATGTCACACACGGGTGTCACACAGGTGTCACACAGAGGTGTCACACACAGGTGTCACACACAGGTGTCACACACAGATGTCACACACAGGTGTCACACACAGATGTCACACACAGGTGTCACACAGGTGTCACACACAGGTGTCACACACAGATGTCACACACAGGTGTCACACACAGGTGTCACACACAGGTGTCACACAGGTGTCACACAGGTGTCACACACAGATGTCACACACAGGTGTCACACACAGATGTCACACACAGGTGTCACACAGGTGTCACACACAGGTGTCACACACAGGTGTCACACAGATGTCACACACAGGTGTCACACACAGATGTCACACACAGATGTCACACACAGGTGTCACACACAGATGTCACACACAGATGTCACACACAGGTGTCACACACAGGTGTCACACACAGGTGTCACACACAGATGTCACACACAGGTGTCACACACAGGTGTCACACAGGTGTCACACACAGGTGTCACACACAGGTGTCACACACAGATGTCACACACAGATGTCACACACAGATGTCACACAGGTGTCACACACAGCTGTCACACACGGGTGTCACACACAGGTGTCACACACAGGTGTCACACACAGGTGTCACACACAGGTGTCACACAGATGTCACACACAGGTGTCACACACAGGTGTCACACACAGATGTCACACACAGGTGTCACACAGGTGTCACACACAGGTGTCACACAGGTGTCACACAGGTGTCACACACAGATGTCACACACAGATGTCACACACAGGTGTCACACACAGGTGTCACACACAGGTGTCACACAGATGTCACACAGGTGTCACACACAGGTGTCACACACAGGTGTCACACAGATGTCACACAGGTGTCACACACAGGTGTCACACACAACTGTCACACACAGGTGTCACACACAGGTGTCACACACACAGGGGTCACACACAGGTGTCACACAGGTGTCACACACAGGTGTCACACACAGGTGTCACACACAGGTGTCACACAGGTGTCACACACAGGTGTCACACACAGGTGTCACACACAGGTGTCACACAGGTGTCACACAGGTGTCACACACAGGTGTCACACACAGATGTCACACACAGGTGTCACACACACAGATGTCACACACGGGTGTCACACACAGGTGTCACACACAGATGTCACACACAGGTGTCACACACAGGTGTCACACAGGTGTCACACACAGCTGTCACACACAGGTGTCACACAGGTGTCACACACAGGTGTCACACACGGGTGTCACACACAGGTGTCACACAGGTGTCACACACAGATGTCACACACAGGTGTCACACAGGTGTCACACACAGGTGTCACACACGGGTGTCACACACAGGTGTCACACAGGTGTCACACACAGGTGTCACACACAGGTGTCACACACAGCTGTCACACACACAGGTGTCACACACAGGTGTCACACACTCAGGTGTCACTCAGGTGTCACACACAGGTGTCACACACAGATGTCACACACAGGTGTCACACACAGGTGTCACACACAGCTGTCACACAGATGTCACACACAGCTGTCACACACAGGTGTCACACAGGTGTCACACACAGGTGTCACACACAGGTGTCACACACAGCTGTCACACAGATGTCACACACAGGTGTCACACACAGGTGTCACACACAGGTGTCACACACACAGATGTCACACACAGGTGTCACACAGCTGTCACACACAGGTGTCACACACACAGATGTCACACACAGGTGTCACACACAGGTGTCACACACAGGTGTCACACACAGGTGTCACACACAGCTGTCACACAGATGTCACACACAGGTGTCACACACAGGTGTCACACAGGTGTCACACACAGGTGTCACACACAGATGTCACACACAGGTGTCACACACAGGTGTCACACAGGTGTCACACAGGTGTCACACAGGTGTCACACACAGATGTCACACACAGGTGTCACACACAGGTGTCACACACAGGTGTCACACAGATGTCACATACAGGTGTCACACACAGGTGTCACACACAGATGTCACACACAGGTGTCACACACAGGTGTCACACACAGCTGTCACACACAGCTGTCACACACAGGTGTCACACACAGGTGTCACACACAGCTGTCACACACACAGGTGTCACACACAGGTGTCACACACAGGTGTCACACACACAGGTGTCACACACAGGTGTCACACACAGGTGTCACACACAGGTGTCACACACAGATGTCACACAGGTGTCACACACAGGTGTCACACAGGTGTCACACACAGGTGTCACACACAGGTGTCACACACAGCTGTCACACACGGGTGTCACACACAGGTGTCACACACAGATGTCACACACAGGTGTCACACACAGATGTCACACACAGATGTCACACAGGTGTCACACACAGCTGTCACACACGGGTTTCACACACAGGTGTCACACACAGGTGTCACACAGGTGTCACACACAGATGTCACACACAGGTGTCACACACAGGTGTCACACACAGATGTCACACACAGCTGTCACACACAGGTGTCACACAGATGTCACACACAGGTGTCACACACAGGTGTCACACAGATGTCACACACAGGTGTCACACACAGGTGTCACACAGGTGTCACACACAGATGTCACACACAGGTGTCACACACAGGTGTCACACACAGGTGTCACACACAGGTGTCACACAGGTGTCACACACAGGTGTCACACACAGGTGTCACACACAGCTGTCACACACAGGTGTCACACACACAGGTGTCACACAGGTGTCACACACAGGTGTCACACACAGGTGTCACACAGGTGTCACACAGGTGTCACACAGATGTCACACACAGGTGTCACACAGGTGTCACACACAGGTGTCACACACAGGTGTCACACACAGGTGTCACACACACAGATGTCACACAGATGTCACACACAGGTGTCACACACAGGTGTCACACACACAGATGTCACACAGATGTCACACACAGATGTCACACACAGATGTCACACACAGGTGTCACACACAGGTGTCACACACAGCTGTCACACACAGGTGTCACACAGGTGTCACACAGATGTCACACACAGATGTCACACACAGGTGTCACACACAGGTGTCACACACAGGTGTCACACACAGGTGTCACACACACAGGTGTCACACAGGTGTCACACACAGGTGTCACACACAGGTGTCACACAGGTGTCACACAGAGGTGTCACACAGGTGTCACACACAGATGTCACACACAGGTGTCACACACAGGTGTCACACAGGTGTCACACAGATGTCACACACAGGTGTCACACAGGTGTCACACACAGGTGTCACACACAGGTGTCACACACAGGTGTCACACACAGGTGTCACACACACAGATGTCACACAGATGTCACACACAGGTGTCACACACAGGTGTCACACACACAGATGTCACACAGATGTCACACACAGATGTCACACACAGATGTCACACACAGGTGTCACACACAGATGTCACACACAGGTGTCACACAGGTGTCACACAGGTGTCACACAGATGTCACACACAGATGTCACACACAGGTGTCACACACAGGTGTCACACACAGGTGTCACACACAGGTGTCACACACAGATGTCACACACAGGTGTCACACAGAGGTGTCACACACACAGGTGTCACACACAGGTGTCACACACAGGTGTCACACAGGTGTCACACACAGGTGTCACACACAGATGTCACACACGGGTGTCACACAGGTGTCACACACAGGTGTCACACACAGGTGTCACACACAGATGTCACACACAGATGTCACACACAGGTGTCACACACAGGTGTCACACACAGGTGTCACACACAGGTGTCACACAGGTGTCACACAGGTGTCACACAGGTGTCACACACAGATGTCACACACAGGTGTCACACACAGATGTCACACACAGGTGTCACACAGGTGTCACACACAGGTGTCACACACAGGTGTCACACAGGTGTCACACACAGGTGTCACACACAGGTGTCACACACAGCTGTCACACACACAGGTGTCACACACACAGGTGTCACACACAGGTGTCACACACAGGTGTCACACAGGTGTCACACACAGGTGTCACACACAGGTGTCACACACACAGATGTCACACACAGGTGTCACACAGATGTCACACAGGTGTCACACAGGTGTCACACACAGGTGTCACACAGGTGTCACACACAGGTGTCACACACACAGGTGTCACACACAGGTGTCACACACACAGGTGTCACACACAGCTGTCACACACAGATGTCACACACAGGTGTCACACACAGGTGTCACACAGGTGTCACACAGGTGTCACACACAGCTGTCACACACAGATGTCACACACAGGTGTCACACACAGGTGTCACACAGGTGTCACACAGATGTCACACACAGGTGTCATACACAGGTGTCACACAGATGTCACACACAGGTGTCACACACACAGATGTCACACACAGGTGTCACACACAGGTGTCACACACAGGTGTTACACACAGATGTCACACACAGGTGTCACACAGGTGTCACACACAGATGTCACACACAGGTGTCACACACAGATGTCACACACACAGATGTCACACACAGATGTCACACACAGGTGTCACACACAGGTGTCACACACAGGTGTCACACACACAGGTGTCACACACAGGTGTCACACACAGGTGTCACACACAGATGTCACACACACAGATGTCACACACAGATGTCACACACAGGTGTCACACACAGGTGTCACACACAGATGTCACACACAGGTGTCACACACAGGTGTCACGCACAGATGTCACACACAGGTGTCACACACAGATGTCACACACAGATGTCACACACAGATGTCACGCACAGGTGTCACACACAGATGTCACACAGGTGTCACACACAGGTGTCACACAGGTGTCACACACAGGTGTCACACACAGGTGTCACACACAGCTGTCACACACGGGTGTCACACACAGGTGTCACACACAGATGTCACACACAGGTGTCACACACAGGTGTCACACACAGATGTCACACAGGTGTCACACACAGCTGTCACACACGGGTTTCACACACAGGTGTCACACACAGGTGTCACACAGGTGTCACACACAGGTGTCACACACAGGTGTCACACACAGGTGTCACACACACAGATGTCACACAGATGTCACACACAGGTGTCACACACAGGTGTCACACACAGCTGTCACACACAGGTGTCACACACAGGTGTCACACACAGATGTCACACACAGGTGTCACACAGAGGTGTCACACACAGGTGTCACACACAGGTGTCACACACACAGGTGTCACACACAGGTGTCACACACAGGTGTCACACAGGTGTCACACACAGGTGTCACACACAGATGTCACACACGGGTGTCACACAGGTGTCACACACAGATGTCACACACAGGTGTCACACACAGGTGTCACACACAGGTGTCACACACAGATGTCACACACAGGTGTCACACACAGGTGTCACACACACAGGTGTCACACACAGGTGTCACACACAGATGTCACACACAGGTGTCACACACAGATGTCACACACAGGTGTCACACAGGTGTCACACACAGGTGTCACACACAGATGTCACACACAGGTGTCACACACAGGTGTCACACACAGGTGTCACACAGGTGTCACACAGGTGTCACACACAGATGTCACACACAGGTGTCACACACAGATGTCACACACAGGTGTCACACAGGTGTCACACACAGGTGTCACACACAGGTGTCACACAGGTGTCACACAGGTGTCACACACAGGTGTCACACACAGGTGTCACACACAGGTGTCACACACAGATGTCACACACAGGTGTCACACACAGGTGTCACACACACAGGTGTCACACACACAGATGTCACACACAGGTGTCACACACAGGTGTCACACAGGTGTCACACAGGTGTCACACACAGCTGTCACACACAGATGTCACACACAGGTGTCACACACAGGTGTCACACAGGTGTCACACAGATGTCACACACAGGTGTCACACACAGGTGTCACACAGGTGTCACACACAGGTGTCACACTCAGGTGTCACACACAGCTGTCACACACAGGTGTCACACAGAGGTGTCACACAGATGTCACACACAGGTGTCACACACACAGATGTCACACACAGGTGTCACACACAGGTGTCACACACAGGTGTTACACACAGATGTCACACACAGGTGTCACACAGGTGTCACACACAGATGTCACACACAGGTGTCACACACAGGTGTCACACACACAGATGTCACACACAGATGTCACACACAGGTGTCACACACAAGTGTCACACACAGGTGTCACACACACAGGTGTCACACACAGGTGTCACACACAGGTGTCACACACAGATGTCACACACAGATGTCACACACAGGTGTCACACACAGGTGTCACGCACAGGTGTCACACACAGGTGTCACACACAGGTGTCACACACAGATGTCACACACACAGATGTCACACACAGATGTCACACACAGGTGTCACACACAGGTGTCACGCACAGATGTCACACACAGGTGTCACACACAGATGTCACACACAGATGTCACACACAGATGTCACGCACAGGTGTCACACACACAGGTGTCACACACAGGTGTCACACACAGATGTCACACACAGATGTCACACACAGATGTCACGCACAGGTGTCACACACACAGGTGTCACACACAGGTGTCACACAGGTGTCACACACAGGTGTCACACACAGATGTCACACACAGATGTCACACACAGGTGTCACACAGGTGTCACACACAGGTGTCACACACAGGTGTCACACAGGTGTCACACAGGTGTCACACACAGGTGTCACACACAGGTGTCACACACAGCTGTCACACACAGGTGTCACACACAGGTGTCACACAGGTGTCACACACAGATGTCACACACAGGTGTCACACAGGTGTCACACACACAGCTGTCACACACACAGGTGTCACACACACAGGTGTCACACACAGGTGTCACACACAGGTGTCACACAGGTGTCACACACAGGTGTCACACACAGGTGTCACACACACAGATGTCACACACAGGTGTCACACACAGGTGTCACACAGGTGTCACACAGGTGTCACACAGGTGTCACACAGGTGTCACACACAGCTGTCACACACAGATGTCACACACAGGTGTCACACACAGGTGTCACACAGGTGTCACACAGATGTCACACACAGGTGTCACACACAGATGTCACACAGATGTCACACACAGGTGTCACACAGGTGTCACACACAGATGTCACACACAGGTGTCACACACAGATGTCACACACACAGATGTCACACACAGGTGTCACACACAGATGTCACACACAGGTGTCACACACACAGGTGTCACACACAGGTGTCACACACAGATGTCACACACAGATGTCACACACAGGTGTCACACACAGGTGTCACGCACAGGTGTCACACACAGGTGTCACACACAGGTGTCACACACAGATGTCACACACACAGATGTCACACACAGATGTCACACACAGGTGTCACACACAGGTGTCACGCACAGATGTCACACACAGGTGTCACACACAGATGTCACACACAGATGTCACACACAGATGTCACGCACAGGTGTCACACACACAGGTGTCACACACAGATGTCACACACAGATGTCACACACAGATGTCACGCACAGGTGTCACTCACACAGGTGTCACACACAGGTGTCACACAGGTGTCACACACAGATGTCACACACAGATGTCACACACAGGTGTCACACACAGGTGTCACACACAGATGTCACACAGGTGTCACACAGGTGTCACACACAGGTGTCACACAGGTGTCACACACAGGTGTCACACACAGGTGTCACACACAGGTGTCACACACAGATGTCACACAGGTGTCACACACAGGTGTCACACACAGGTGTCACACACAGATGTCACACACAGCTGTCACACACAGGTGTCACACACTGGTGTCACACAGGTGTCACACACAGGTGTCACACACAGGTGTCACACACAGGTGTCACACACAGATGTCACACACAGGTGTCACACACAGGTGTCACACACAGGTGTCACACAGGTGTCACACAGGTGTCACACACAGGTGTCACACACAGATGTCACACACAGGTGTCACACACAGGTGTCACACAGGTGTCACACAGGTGTCACACAGGTGTCACACACAGGTGTCACACAGGTGTCACACACAGGTGTCACACACAGGTGTCACACACAGATGTCACACACAGGTGTCACACACAGGTGTCACACACAGGTGTCACACAGGTGTCACACAGGTGTCACACACAGGTGTCACACACAGATGTCACACACGGGTGTCACACACAGGTGTCACACAGGTGTCACACAGGTGTCACACACAGGTGTCACACACAGGTGTCACACACAGGTGTCACACACAGGTGTCACACAGGTGTCACAGACAGGTGTCACACACAGGTGTCACACAGGTGTCACACACAGGTGTCACACACTGGTGTCACACTGATGTCCCTCCGTGTCCCCCCTGACCCCTCCCCTCTCTGGTTCCAGAGCAGCTCCAGGCCCATCTCGGTGAGTTGTCCCCGCCCCCCGGGATTATGCAAATGAGCTGCCGTTAATGAGCGTTAATGGCCGTCAATCAGTGATAATTACCGGTAATTAGCGCCGCTGCTCTCCCGCAGATTTCCGACAGGCCCAGAGCCACGCGGGTGAGTGCGGCCCGAGCCTTCCTCTTCATCCTCTTCCTCTTCCTCTTCCTCTTCCTCTTCCTTTTCCTCTTCCCCTTCCTCTTCCTCTTCTTCTTCCTCTTCTTCATCTTCCTCTTCTTCTTCTTCATCCTCCTCTTCCTCATCCTCATCTTCCTCTTCGTCTTCCTTTTCGTCTTCCTCATCCTCATCCTCATCCTCATCCTCATCCTCATCCTCATCCTCTTCCTGTTTCCAGTTGTCTTCCCCTTCCTCTTCTTCTTTCTCTTCCTCTTCCTCTTCTTCTTCCCTTTCCTCTTCATCTTCCTCTTCTCTTTCCTCTTCCCCTTCTTCTTCCTCTTCCTCTTCTTCTTCCTCTTCCTCTTCCTCTTCCTCTTCCTCTTCCTCTTCCTCTTCCTCTTCCCCTTCCTTTTCTTCTTCCTCTTCCTCTTCCTCTTCATCTTCCCCTTCCCCTTTTCCTCTTCTTCCTCTTTCTTTTCCTTGTCCTTCTCTTCCTCATTATTTTCTGCTTCCCCTTCCTCTTCCTCATCCTCTTCTTTTTCCTTTCCCTTTCCCTTTTTCCTTTCCCCCCTCCCTTCTCCTCCCAAGCAAGACCCCACAACATCGAGTGACGTCACCTGATATCAAACTGTATCAAAGGATATCAAATGATATCATGTCATCATAGCAAACAGTATAAAGTTGTGTCAGATTATATCCTACGATAGCCTACGATATCAAACGCTATCAAAGCCTATCAAAGCCTATCAAACCCTATCAAAGTCTATCAAATGCTATCAAACCCTATCAGAAACCCCATCACACCCCTATCAAACCCCTATCAAATGCTATCAAACCCCTATCAAATGCTATCAAATGTTATCAACCCCCTATCAAACCCCTATCAAATGCTATCAAACCCCTATAAAACCCTATCAAATGGTATCAACCCCCTATCAAACCCTATCAAACCTTATCAAGCGCTATCTAACCCTATCAAAATCCCATCAAACCCTATCAGAAACCCCATCACACCCTATCAAAACTCTATCAAACCCTATCAAAACTCTATTAAACCCTATCAAACCCCTATCAAACGCTATCAAATGCTATCAACCCCCTATCAAACCCCTATCAGATGCTATCAAATGCTATCAAACCCTATAAAAGTCTATCAAATGGTATCAAACGCCTATCAAACCCTATCAAATGCTATCAACCCCCTATCAAACCCTATCAAAAGCTACCAAACCCTATCAAATCCTATCAAAAACCTGCCAAACCCTATCAAACCCCATCAAACTGTATCACACCCTATCAAACCCTATCAAATGCTATCAAACCCCTATCAAACCCTATCACACCTTATCAAACACTATCAAACCCTATCAAATCCTATCAAAAACCTGCCAAACCCTATCAAACCCTATCAAACTGTATCACACCCTATCAAACGCTATCAAATGCTATCAAACGCCTATCAAATGCTATCAAACCCTATCAAATGCTATCAACCCCCTATCAAACCCCTATCAAACCCTATCAAAAGCTATCAAACCCCATCAAACCTCATCAAAAACCTGCCAAACCCTATCAAACCCTATAAAACCCTATAAAACTCTATCAAATCCTATCAAAAACCTGCCAAACCCTATCAGAAACCGTATCAAACTGTATCACACCCTATCAAACGCTATCATAACCCTATCAAACCCTATCAGAAAGCCCATCACACCCTACCAAAACTCTAACAAACTCTATCAAACCCTATCAAAAACCTACCAAACTCTATCAAACCCTATCAAACCCTATCAAACCCCATCAAACTCCATCAAAAACCTGCCAAACCCTATCAAACCCTATCACACCTTAACAAACACTATCAAACCCTATCAAATCCTATCAAATCCTATCAAACCCTATCAAATCCTATCAAAAACCTGCCAAACCCTATCAAACCCTATCAAACTGTATCACACCCTATCAAACCCTATCAAACCTTATCAAGCGCTATCAAACCCTATCAAAATCCCATCAAACCCTATCAGAAACCCCAACACACCCTATCAAAACTCTATCAAACCCTATCAAACCCTATCAAATGCTATCAACCCCCTATCAACCCCCTATCAAATGCTATCAAACCCCTATCAAACCCTATCAAATGCTATCAACCCCCTATCAAACCCTACCAAACCGTATCAAATCCTATCAAAAACCTGCCAAACCCTATCAAACCCCATCAAACTGTATCACACCCTATCAAACGCTATCAAATGCTATCAAACCCCTATCAAACCCTATCAAATGCTATCAAACCCTATCAAACCCTATCACACCTTATCAAACACTATCAAAACCCTATCAAACCCTATCACACCTTATCAAACACTATCAAAACCCTATCAAACCCTATCAAGTCCTATCAAAAACCTGTCAAACCCTATCAAACTGTATCACACCCTATCAAACGCTATCATAACCCTATCAAACCCTATCAAACCCCTATCAAATGCTATCAACCCCTATCAAATCCTATCAAAAACCTACCAAACCCTATCAAACCCTATCACACCTTATCAAACACTATCAAACCCTATCAAACCCTATCAAATCCTATCACACCTTATCAAACACTATCAAAACCCTATCAAGTCCTATCAAAAACCTGCCAAACCCTATCAAACTGTATCACACCCTATCAAACGCTATCAAATGCTATCAACCCCCTATCAAACCCCTATCAAACCCTATCAAATCCTATCAAACCCTATCAAATCCTATCAAAAACCTACCAAACCCTATCAAACCCTTTCACACCTTATCAAACACTATCAAAACCCTCTCAAACCCTATCAAATGCTATCAAAACCCTATCAAACCCTATCAAACTGCATCACACCCTATCAAACCCTATCAAGCGCTATCAAACCTTATCAAGCGCTATCTAACCCTATCAAAATCCCATCAAACCCTATCAGAGGCCCCATCACACCCTATCAAACCCCTATCAAACCCTATCAAATGCTATCAAAAACCTACCAAACCCTATCAAAACTATCAAACCCTATCACACCTTATCAAACCCTACCAAAAACCTGCCAAACCTTATCAAACCCTATCAATCCCTATCAAATGCTATCAACCCCCTATCAAACCCCTATCAAATCCTATCAAAAACCTACCAAACTATATCAAACCCTATCAAAACCTACCAAACTCAATCAAATCCTATCAAACCCTATAAAATCCCTATCAAACTCTATCAAATCCTACTAAAACCCTACCAAACTATATCAAACCCTATCAAAAGCTATCAAACCCCATCAAACTCTATCAAACCCCTACCAAACCCTACCAAACCCTATCATACCTTATCAAACACTATCAAACCCTATCAAACCCTACCAAATCCTATCAAAAACCTGCCAAACCCTAACAAACCCTATCAAACTGTATCACACCCCATCAAACGCTATCCTAATCCTATCAAACCCTATCAAACCTTATCAAGTGCTATCTGACCCTATCAAAATCCCATCAAACCCTATCAAATGCTATCAACCCCCTACAAACCCCTATCAAACGCTATCAAAAGATATCAAACCCTATCAAACACCTATCAAGCACTATCAAACGCTATTAAACCCTATCAAACCGCTATCAAACCCTATCAACACTCTCACATGCTATCAAACCCTATCAAATGCTACCAAACACTATCAAATGCTATCAAACGCTATCAAACCCTATCAAACCCTATCAAAATCCTACCAAACTATATCAAACCCTATCACACCTTATCAAACACTATCAAAACCCTATCAAATCCTATCAAAAACCTGCCAAACCCTATCAAACCCTATCAAACTGTATCACACCCTATCAAACGCTATCATAACCCTATCAGAAACCCCATCACACCCTATCAAAACTCCATCAAACCCTATCAAACCCCTATCAAATGCTATCAACCCCCTATCAACCCCCTATCAAACCCTATCAAATGCTATCAAAAACCTGCCAAACCCTATCAAACCCCATCAAGCTGTATCACACCCTATCAAACGCTATCAAATGCTATCAAACCCTTATCAAACCCTATCAAATGCTATCAAACCCTATCAAATGCTCTCAACCCGCTATCAAACCCTATCAAACCCTATCAAATGCTATCAAACCCCTATCAAACCCCTATCAAACCCTATCAAATGCTCTCAACCCCCTATCAAACCCTATCAAAGTCTATCAAATGCTATCAACCCCCTATCAAACCCCTATCAAATGCTATCAACCCCTATCAAACCCTATCAAACCCCTATCAAATGCTCTCAACCCCCTATCAAACCCTATCAAATGCTATCAAACCCCTATCAAATTCTATCAAACCCCTATCAAACCCCTATCAAACCCCTATCAAATGCTATCAAACCCTATCAAACGCTCCCCCCACTCTTTCCCAGTCTCGCTGACGCTGGACGAGAGCTGCACCCACCCGGCCCTGCTGATCCGGGGCCGATCCTGGGTCTGCCCCAAACCCGGATCCCGAACCCCCGGCCCCGATCCCGGATCCCAAATCCTCAGCCCCAAACCCGGATCCCGAACCCCCGGCCCCGATCCCGGATCCCAAATCCCCAGCCCCAATCATGGATCCCAAATCCTCAGCCCCGATCCCGGATCCCGAACCCCCGGCCCCGATCCCGGATCCCAAATCCTCAGCCCCAATCATGGATCCCAAATCCCCGGCCCCAGTCCTGGATCCCAAATCCTCAGCCCCGATCCCAGATCCCAAATCCCCGGCCCCAATCATGGATCCCAAATCCCCGGCCCCAATCATGGATCCCAAATCCTCAGCCCCAATCCCAGATCCCAAATCCCCGGCCCCAATCATGGATCCCAAACCCCCGGCCCCAATCATGGATCCCAAATCCTCAGCCCCAATCCCAGATCCCAAATCCCCGGCCCCAATCATGGATCCCAAATCCTCAGCCCCAATCCCGGATCCCAAATCCTCAGCCCCAATCCCGGATCCCAAATCCCCGGCCCTGATCCCGGATCCCAAATCCTCAGCCCCAATCCCAGATCCCAAATCCCCGGCCCCGATCCCGGATCCCAAATCCCTGGCCCCGATCCCGGATCCCAAATCCCCGGCCCCAATCATGGATCCCAAATCCTCAGCCCCAATCCTGGATCCCAAATCCCCGGCCCCAATCATGGATCCCAAATCCCCAGCCCCAATCATGGATCCCAAATCCCCGGCCCCAATCCCGGATCCCAAATCCCCAGCCCCGATCCCGGATCCCGGCCCCGCCTCGATGCCCTGGCCGTGGCTCGGGAGGGATTTTCCCATGGGAAGCACTACTGGGAAGTGGAGCTGGGAGATGACAGCGATTGGGAGCTGGGCGTGCTCCCGGAGGAGGTCCGGGATTCCATCCGGGATTCCCTGAGGGATTTCCCTCGGGATTCCCTCCGGGATTCCATCCGGGATTCCCTGAGGGATTTCACTCGGGATTCCACCCTGGATTCCATCCCGGATTCCCTGCAGGATGATTCCCTGAGGGATGATTCCCTGCGAGATTCCATTCGGGATCCCATCCCGGGTTCTCTGCAGGATCCCCTGCGGAATTCCACCCCAAATCCCATCCCGGATCCCATCCCGAATTCCCTGCAGGATCCCATCCCAAATTCCATCCTGGACCCCATCCGGGATCCCATCCCAAATTCCCTGGATCCCATCCCCAATTCCATCCCCAGTTCCCTGCGGGATCCCATCCCAGATTCCATCCCGGTTCCCATCCCGGATTCCATCCCTGATTCCCTGCAAGATTCCATTCAGGATTCCATCCCAAATTCCATCCTGAATCCCATCCTGGACCCCATCCTGGACCCCACCCTGAATTCCCACCAGGATCATCCCATCCCCTCCATCCCGGACCCCACCCCAAATTCCCACCAGGATCACCCCATCCCCTCCATCCCAAATCCAACCCTGAATTCCCACCAGGATCACCCCATCCCCTCCATCCCAAATCCAACCCTGAATTCCCACCAGGATCACCCCATCCCCTCCATCCCAAATCCAACCCCGAATTCCCACCAGGATCACCCCATCCCCTCCATCCCGGACCCCATCCCAAATCCCGCCCCAGATTCCCACCAGGATCACCCCATCCCCTCCATCCCAAATCCCACCCCGAATTCCCACCGGTACCACCCCATCCCGGACCCTATCTTGGATCCCACCCCGAATTCCCACCGGCACCACCCCCTCCCCTCCATCCCAAATCCCGCCCCAGGTTCCCACCAGGATCACCCCATCCCAAACCCCGCCCCAGGTTCCCCCCGGTGCCCGTCCCTGGCGCGTTCCCGGGGCGAGCTCCGGCTCCGGGGCGCGCTCCTGCGGCCCAGCCCGGGGCGCTGCCGCGTGCTCGGGGTGCTGCTGGACCTCGAGCGGCGCCGCCTCCGCTTCTTCGATGCTGAGGAGCGGCGGCCGCTGGGATCGGCGCCCCTGGAAACGCCCGGGACTCTGTTCCCGTTCTTCCGGCCGGGAGCGGGCGGGAGCGGGCTGGGGATCCGCCCCGTCAGGGCTTGAAACGGGCCTGGGGGATATTCGGGTGTGAAACTTCAATTTTCAGGTCTTTGTTGTGATTATTCTCATGTTAAAATTCTGATTGTCCCCTAGAACAAACGGGACAAATGTTCAAATTTTAAAATAAAATGTCGTGTTAAGTATTCAAATAATTCTCATTAAGTTATTTCAAGTATTCACTGACGCTAACCCAAACACTAATCCTGAGCCAAACCCAAATTAGAATTTAAATATCCATATGATTCCTATTTTAATATTACAATTATCCCCTAACCTTGACACTGACAATGACCCAAACCCAAAACATGACCCTAACCCGAACATTTATATATTCAAATTATTCTCATTTTAAAATTCCAATTATACCCTAGGCCAAACTGCTTGAAATATTCACATTTAAAAATTAAATTCCCTGTTAAATATTCCAATAATTCTAATTTTAAAATGTCAAATATTCACTGATGCTAACCCAAACATTAAACCTAAGCCTAAACCTACCACTGACCCTAATCCTTACCCTAAACCAAATTAGAATTTAAATATTCAAGTTATTCCTATTTTAAATTTAAGATTATCCCCTAACCCTAATCCTGACAATGATGATGACCCTCATCCAAACCCAAACCCAAAACCTGACCCTAACCCAAACATTTATATATTCAAATTATTCTCATTTTAAAATTCCAATTATACCCTAGGCCAAACCGCTTGAAATATTCACATTTAAAAATTAAATTCCCTGTTAAATATTCCAATAATTCTAATTTTAAAATGTCAAATATTCACTGATACTAACCCAAAAATTAACCCAAAACCTGACTCTAACCCTAACTCTAACCCTAATCCTAACATTTATATATTCAAATTATTCTCATTTCAACATTCCAATTATCCCCTAGAACAAACACTTTGAAATGTTTGCATTTAAAAATTAAATTTCTGGTCAAATATTCAAATAACTTTCATTTTATTGTTTCAAATATTCACTGACACTGACCTAAATGATAACCCAAAGTCTAAGCCAAACTCTAACACTAATCCTTACCCAAAACCAAATTAGAATTTAAATACCAAAATAATTCCTATTTTAATATTACAATTATCCCTTAACCATGACACTGAGGATGACCCAAACTCAAACCTAAATAGCAAATGGAACAAATAAATGGAATAGTCACATTTAAAAATTCAATTTCCAGTTAAATACGCAAATATGTCATTTTAATATTCCTGATTTCATTGATTGTAACACTAAACCTATCCCTAAACTTCACCCTAAAACTAATCCTCACCCTTTGGAATAATCACTCACAAAAATTAAATTCCCATTAAATTAAATATTCAAATAATTCTCATTCCAATATGCCAGATATTCACTGACCATAAACCTCTCCCTAAACCCACCCCTAATCCTAACCCAAAATATGACCATGACCCTAAACCTAATCCTTATCCTAACTCAAATTCGAATTAAAACATTCACATTATTCCCATTTTAATATTGCAATTATCCCCTAACCTTACCCTGATACTGACAATGACCCTACCCCAAACCCTAAATCTAACCCTAACCCGAAACCTATGGAATATTTGCATTTAAAATTAAATCCTCTGTTAAATATTCAAATTATTCTCATTCTAAAATTCCAATTGTCCCCTAATTCAAACCATAACCCTTTGGAATATTTGGTTTAAAATTGAAATTCCCTGTTAAATTCTTAAATTATTCCAATTATCCCCAACCCAAATCCTAACCCTAACACAAACCCTTTAGACTATTCGTCAAAACCTAAACCTAACACGAACCCATTAGAATATTCATGTTTGAAAAGGAAATTTCCTGTTAAATATTCAAGATATTCTCATTTTAATATTCCAAAAATCTACTAACAGTAACCATGCCCTTAACCCTAACCCTAAACTAAATTCCAAAGTGAATATTCAAATTATTCACATTTAATATTCCAATTATCCCCTGACTCCAAGCAAAACCCTAACCCCAAACCTAAACCTAACCCAAATTCATATTTAAATGTTCAAATTACTTGCATTTTAATATTCCAAATATTTCCTAACCCTAACCCTATTTGCTTTAAAACTTATTTTAAAATTATTATAAAAATTAAAATTTTAAATTATTTGCATTTAAATATACCAATTATCACTCACCCTAGGCGACAGTGAGGGATATGGACATGGAGACACCCAGCTGGAAAAGATGAGTCGAGAGGAAAATCCAAATTTGTGGGTGGGAAACGTGAGGGGAGAAAAGGGCAGAAAAAGTGAGGTAAAAATTGGAAAGATAAGGGGAAAAAGGGTGGAAAAGGTGAGGGGAGAAAATGGAGGAAAATGTGAGGGGAGAAAATGGTGGGAAACGTGAGGGGAGAAAATGGAGGGAAATGTGAGGGGAGAAAATGGTGGAAAATGTGAGGGGAGAAAATGGAGGGAAATGTGAGGGGAGAAAATGGAGGGAAATGTGAGGGGAGAAAATGGAAGGGAGAAAATGGAGGGAAATGTGAGGGGAGAAAATGGTGGAAAATGTGAGGGGAGAAAATGGAGGGAAATGTGAGGGGAGAAAATGGTGGAAAATGTGAGGGGAGAAAATGGTGGGAAATGCGAGGGGAGAAAATGGAGGGAAATGTGAGGGGAGAAAATGGTGGAAAATGTGAGGAGAGAAAATGGAGGGAAATGTGAGGGGAGAAAATGGAGGGGAATGTGAGGGGAGAAAATGGAGGGAAATGTGAGGGGAGAAAAGGGCAGAAAATGTGAGGGGAGAAAATGGTGGGAAATGTGAGGGGAGAAAATGGAGGGAAACGTGAGGAGAGAAAAGAGCGGGAAACGTGAGGGGGAAGAACATGGAGGGAAATGTGAGGGGGAAGAGGGACAGGAAAGGTAAGGCAAAAAATGGGAAAGATAAGGGAATAAAGGGTGGGAAATGTGAGAAGAAAAAGAGTGGGAAACATGAGGGAAGAAAAGAGCAGGAAACGTGTGGGGAGAAAATGGAGGTAAACATGAGGGGGAAAAGAGCAGAAAAGGTGAGGGAAAAAATGGGAAAGATAAGGGAGAAAAGGGTGAGGAACGTGAGGGGAGAAGAGGGAAATGTGAGGGGAGAAAATGGTGGGAAATGTGAGGGGAGAAAAGAGCGGGAAACGTGAGGGGGAAGAGGGACAGAAAAGGTAAGGCAAAAAATGGGAAAGATAAGGGAAAAAAGGGTGGGAAATGTGAGAAGAAAAAGAGTGGGAAACATGAGGGAAGAAAAGAGCAGGAAACGTGTGGGGAGAAAATGGAGAGAAATGTGAGGGGAGAAGGGCAGAAGAGGTGAGGGAAAAAATGGGAAAGATAAGGGAGAAAATGGTGGAAAACGTGAGGGGAGAAAATGGTGGGAAATGTGAGGGGAGAAAATGAAGGGAAATGTGAGGGGAGAAAATGGTGGGAAATGTGATGGGAGAAAATGGTGAGAAATGTGAGGGGAGAAAATGGAGGGAAACGTGAAGGGAGAAAAGGGCAGAAAATGTGAGGTAAAAATTGGAAAGATAAGGGGGAAAAGGGTGGAAAATGTGAGGACAGAAAATGGAGGGAAATGTGAGGGGAGAAAAGAGCGGGAAACGTGAGGGGGAAGAGGGACAGAAAAGGTAAGGCAAAAAATGGGAAAGATAAGGGAAAAAAGGGTGGGAAATGTGAGAAGAAAAAGAGTGGGAAATGTGAGGGGAGAAAAGAGTGGGAAACGTGAGGGGGAAGAGGGACAGAAAAGGTAAGGCAAAAAATGGGAAAGATAAGGGAAAAAAGGGTTCGAAATGTGAGAAGAAAAAGAGTGGGAAACATGAGGGAAGAAAAGAGCAGGAAACGTGTGGGGAGAAAATGGAGGTAAACATGAGGGGGAAAAGAGCAGAAAAGGTGAGGGAAAAAATGGGAAAGATAAGGGAGAAAAGGGTGAGAAACGTGAGGGGAAAAGAGGGAAATGTGAGGGGAGAAAATGGAGGGAAATGTGAGGGGAGAAAATGGAGGGAAATGTGAGAGGAGAAAATGAAGGGAAATGTGAGGGGAGAAAATGGAGAGAAATGTGAGGGGAGAAGGACAGAAGAGGTGAGGTAAAAAATGAGAAATAAGAGGTGAAAATGGTGGAAGGCATGAGGGGAGAAACTTAGGAAATGGGAGGGGGAAAGGGACAGAAAAGGTGAAGTAAAAAAATGAGAAATGTGAGGGAAGAAAATGGGTGGCAAATGTGAGGGGAAAAAAGGGTTGGAAACGTGAGGGGAGAAAAGAATGGGAAATGTGAGGGGAGAAAATGGTGTGAAACATGAGGGGGAAAGGGTAAAAAAGGTGAGGTAGAAAATGGGAAAGATAAGGGGGAAAAGGATGGGAAATGTGAGAGGAGAAATGGTGGGAATGGTGAGGGGAGAAATGGTGGGGGGGAGAAATTGTTGGGAAATGTGAGGGGGGATAAAGGGCAGAAAATATGAAGTAAAAAGTAAAATATAAAATATGAAGTAAAATTGGGAAATATGAGAGGGAAATGGGTAGGAAATGTGAGAGGAAGAAGAGCAGGAAACGTGAGGGGAGAAAAGGGCGGGAAACGTGAGGGCAGAAAAGGGCGGGAAATGTGAGAGGAGAAGGGCATGATACATGAAGGAAAAAGGGCAGAAAACATAAGGTAAGAAAATGGGAAACATGACGGGTAAAGAGGGTAGAAAACGAGGTAAAAAATGAGAAATAAGAGGGTGAAAATGGTGGGAAGCATGAAGGGAGAAAATGTTGGGAGATGTGAGTGGGAAAAAGGGTGGAAAATATGAGGTAAAAAAGGGGAAACGTGAGGAGGGGAAAAGGGAGGGAAATATGAGGGGAGAAAATGTTGGGAAATGCGAGGAGGGAAAAAGGTGGAAAACATGAGGTAAAAATGAGAAATAAGAGGAGGGAAATGGGCAGAAAACGTGAGGTAAAAATTGGGAAATAAGAGTGAAAATGGCAGGAAGCATGAGGGGAGAAAATGCTGAAAATAGTGAGGGGGAAAAGGGGCAGAAAATGTGTGGTAAAAAATGGGAAATAAAAGGGTGAAAATGACAGGGAACATGAAAGGAGAGAGGGAAATGTTGGGAAACGTGAGGGGAGAAAATGGCGATAAATGTGGGTGGGAAAGAGGGTGGAAATTATGAGGTAAAAAATGGAAAATGTGAGGGGGAAAATGTCAGGAAATGTAACAGAGGAACAGGGCGGGAAACATGAGGGGGAAATGCCAGAAAAGGTGAGGTAAAAATGGGAAAGAGAGTGAAAATGGTGGGAAGCATGAGGGGAGAAAGTGATGGGAAATGTGAGGGGGAAAGAGGGTGGAAAATGTGAGGTAAAAAATTGGAAACAGGAGGGAAAAATGGGAAATAAGAAGTGGAAAGAGGTGGAAAACGTGTGGGGAAAAAAATGATAAATAAGAGGGTGAAAGTGGCAGGAAATGTGAGGGAAAATGTTGGGAAATGTGAGCAGTCAGTTCTGAATGGGCTCTGGAAAGGGCCTGTCCACCAATGGTCCTTGTAGAGAGTATAATAATAATAATATTAATAATAATGATGATGATGATGATGATGATGATGATGTAAGACTATAATGACTACTTTTATTTTTTCTAGTAGATTTATATATTATATTGCTATATTTTATTTTATTTTATTTTATTTTATTTTATTTTATTTTATTTTATTTTATTTTACTTATGTATTACTATCATAATTATTGGTGTTATTATTAATAATGGTTGTAGTTGTAATAGTAAAAATGTTATTTCGGAGTAAACCCCGGAAATGTCTCACTCGGGGAGCAGGAAGCCAACAAACAGACCTTGGGTTTTTTTGGGAAAAACCCAAATCTAGTTATTTCTCTATTCCCCTGCACGGAAATGCCTTTGTGGAGAAAGCTGAGGGGTTAAATTCGACCAAAAATCTCCAATTCCATTTTCGGTTCTCTGTCTGGGGCAGCCCTGCCGCGTTCTGCCCCAACCCCGGCGAGTGAAAATCCCCCAAACCCTCGGGTTTCACCCCAAAACCTCGGGTTTCTCCCCAAAACCTCGAGTTTTTCCCGAAAACCTCGGGTTTCTCCCCAAAACCTTGGGGGTTTTTCCAAAACTTCGTGGTTTTCCCTAAAACCTTGGGTTTTTCCCAAAACATCGGGGTTTTATCCCTAAAATCTCGGGTTTCTCCTAAACCCGCGAGATTTTCTCCCAAACCCGTGGGTTTCTCCCCTAAACCCTCGGATTTTGCATGAAAACCTCGGGATTTCTCCCCGGAAACCTCTGGTTTCTCCCTAAAACCGCGGATTTCCCCCAAAACTTCCTGTTCTTCTTTAAAATCTCGGGTTTCTCCCGAAAACCTCGGGTTTCTCTCTAAAGCCGCCAGATTTTCCCCCCAAAACTCGTGTTTTTCCTTAAAACCTCGATTTTCTCCCTAAAATATCGAGTTTTCTCCCTGAAACCTCGCGTTTTACCCTAAAACCTCGTGGTTTTTTTGTTTTTTTTTTTTTTTCCCCCCAGAATCCCTTTTTTCCCCTCAAATCCTTGTTTAGTTTTCTCCCCACACCCTTTGTTTCCCCTCCTACAACCATTCGATTTTCCCCTACAACCGCTTCATTTTTCCCCAAATCCTCGGGTTTATTCCGAAAATCACGAGGTTTGTCCCCAAATCCCCCGATTTTTCCCCAAACCCGCGAGTTTTTCCCTAAATCCCCTTCAGTCCTGCCCTGTAAGCGATTCCACCAGAGCCCGGATAGCTCAGTCGGTAGAGCATCAGACTTTTAATCTGAGGGTCCAGGGTTCAAGTCCCTGTTCGGGCGACTTTCCTTTTCCTCTCTTTGTTCACTTTCCCCCATTTTTATTTCACTCTTTTTCATTTTTTTCCCCCTTTTTTCCTCTTTTCCCGGCCCTCCCCAGGGGTTTCCCGCCCCCTCCCGCAGGGGCGGCCCCGCGGTCTCTTTTTCGTGGCGGAGGGAGCGGCGCGCAGGGATCCGGGCGGTCCCATGGTGTAATGGTGAGCACTCTGGACTCTGAATCCAGCGATCCGAGTTCGAATCTCGGTGGGACCTGCGCCTCCTTTTGCGGCGGCACCGCCCAAACCCCGCCCCGGGGTGTCCCCGGGATGTCCCTGATTTGGGGGTGTCCCCGGGGTGTGTCCCTGCTTCAGGGGTGTCCCCGGGGTGTCCCTGCTTTGGGGACGTCCCCGAGGTGTCCCTAGGGTGTTCTTGAGCTCTCCCAGTGTGTCCCTGCTTTGGAATTGTCCCTCAGGTGTCCCTGAGCTGTCTTTGGGGTGTCCCCTGGGTGTCCCTGGGGTGTCCCCTGGGCGTCCCTGGGGTGTCCCCTCGGTGTCCGCTGTCCCTGGGCTGTCGCTGATGTGTCCCCTGGGATGTCCCTGCTTCGGGGGTGTCCCTCAGGTGTCCCTGGAGTATCCCCGAGGTGTCCCCAAGGTGTCCCCAGGGTGTCCCCAAGGTGTCCCTGGGATGTCCCAGATGGACAGCCAGGCTTACAGAGGCTGGACAGATGGACAGAGGCTGGACAGATGGACAGCTGGGCTGACAGAGGCTGGACAGCCAGACAGAGGCCGGGCAGCTGGACAGCCGGGGTGGTAGAGGCCGGACAACTGGACAGAGGCTGGACAGATGGACAGCTGAGCATGCAGGGGCCGGACAGATGGACAGCCAGGCTGGCAGAGGCCAGACAGCCAGACAGAGGCCAGACAGCCAGAAAGAGGCCGGACAGCTGGACAGCTGGACAGAGGCTGGACAGCCGGACAGCCAGAGAGAGGCCGGACAGCTGGACAGTCAAGATGGCGGAGGCCAGACAGCTGGACAGAGGCCGGACAGCCAGAAGGCTGGACAGACCATACAGCCGGACAGAGGCTGGACAGATGGACATGTGGACAGCTCAGCAGCCAGCCGGCCGGACGGACAGACAGCCAGCCAGCCAGGCAGGCAGCCGGGCAGGCAGAACCGGCGGGCTGTGACAGCTGTGCCCACAGAGCCGCTCCCGGGGGCGGGGAAGGCCAAAGGGAACACAACACCCGCAGAGGAGGAAGGAAAACAAACAGAGAGCACGAACCAGAGAGCGGCGACCTCCGGCCCCGGCCCCGCCACCGGCACGGCCCAAAGGTCGCCCCGTGGACCTTGGCCACCGTCCCCACCGTGCCGGTGGCCATGGCGGTGCTGCTGCCGGCCGTGGCGGCCCTGCTGGCCGTGCTGCTGGCCCTGCTCCCTCTGGTCACTGCCCGCCTGGCGCCCTTCCTGTGGCAGGACCTGGCCTTCTTCTGCACCATGGCGCGGGCATCGCTGCGCTGCCGCCGGCGCGTGGCCGCCAGGCCGCCCACCACGCTGCTGGACGTGTTCCGGCAGCACGTGCGGCTGCGGCCGCGCCATCCCCTGCTGCTCTTCCAGGACCAGGTGCTCACCTTCGAGGACGTGGAGCGCCGCAGCAACCGCGCGGCCTGGGCGCTGCAGCGGCGCGCGGGGCTGCGCCCCGGCCGCACCGTGGCCGTGTTCCTGCCCAACGAGCCGGCCTACCTGTGGACGTGGCTGGCCCTGGCCAAGCTGGGCTGCCCCATGGCTTGTCTCAACTGCAACGTGCGGGGACGGGCGCTGCGGCACGCGCTGGAGGCGGCCGAGGCCACCGTGATGCTGGCCAGCCCTGGTGAGAGGGGACAGTGTGGGGTTTGGGGACACCAAAGCCACCATGGTCTGTGCCAGCCCTGGTGAGAGGGGACAGTGTGGGGTTTGGGGACACCAAGGCCACCGTGATGCTGGCCAGCCCTGGTGAGAGGGGACAGTGTGGGGTTTGGGGACACCAAGGCCACCGTGGTGAGAGGGGACAGTGTGGGGTTTGGGGACACCAAGGCCACCCTGGTCTGTGCCAGCCCTGGTGAGAGGGGACAGTGTGGGGTTTGGGGACACCAAGGCCACCCTGGTCTGTGCCAGCCCTGGTGAGAGGGGACAATGGGGGGTTTGGGGACACCAAGGCCACCATGATGCTGGCCAGCCCTGGTGAGAGGGGACATCACAGGGGGTTTGGGGACACCAAGGCCACCGTGGTGAGAGGGGACAGTGTGGGGTTTGGGGGGTTTGGGGACACCAAGGCCACCGTGGTGAGAGGGGACAGTGTGGGGTTTGTGGGGTTTGGGGACACCAAGGCCACCGTGGTGAGAGGGGACAGTGTGGGGTTTGGGGACACCAAGGCCACCATGGTCTGTGCCAGCCCTGGTGAGAGGGGACAATGTGGGGTTTGGGTACACCAGGGCCACTGTGATGCTGGCCAGCCCTGGTGAGAGGGGACATCACAGGGGGTTTGGGGGGTTTGGGGACACTGAGGCCACCCTGGTGAGAGGGGACAATGTGGGGTTTGGGGGGTTTGGGGACACCAAGGCCACCATGATGCTGGCCAGCCCTGGTGAGAGGGGACATCACAGGGGGTTTGGTCTGTGCCAGCCCTGGTGAGAGGGGACAGTGTGGGGTTTGGGGGGTTTGGGGACACCAAGGCCACCATGGTCTGTGCCAGCCCTGGTGAGAGGGGACAATGGGGTGGTTGGGGGGTTTGGGGACACCAAGGCCACCCTGGTTAGAGGGGACAGTGGGGCATTTGAGGGAGGTCGGGATGTGAGGGGGTTGTGGCCACCAAGGCCACCCTGGTGCTCACCGGCTTTGGTGAGAGGGGACAATGTGGCATTTGAGGGGGTTTGGGGACATGAGGGGGTTGTTGCCACCAAGGCCACCCTGGTCAGTGCCAGCCCCAGTGAGTGACCGTGGGCTGGGGGGGTTTGCACGGGTGTCACTGTCCCCAGGTGTGGCACTGTCACTGACCCCGTGTGTGTCACTGTCACTGACCCTGGGTGTGTCACTGTCACTGTCCCGGTGCATGCCATTGTCCCTGGGTGTGTCACTGTCACTGACCCTGGGTGTGGCACTGTGTGTGCCACTGTCCCTGTGTGACCCTGGGTGTGTCACTGTGTCCCTGTGTGTGTGTCCCTGTGTGTGTGTCACTGTGTGTGTCCCTGTGTGTGTCACTGTGTGTCACTGTGTGTCACTGTGTGTGTGTCACTGTGTGTGTCACTGTGTGTGTGTCACTGTGTGTGTGTCACTGTGTGTCACTGTGTGTGTGTCACTGTGTGTGTGTGTCACTGTGTGTGTCCCTGTGTGTGTCACTGTGTGTCACTGTGTGTCACTGTGTGTGTGTCACTGTGTGTGTCACTGTGTGTGTGTCACTGTGTGTGTGTCACTGTGTGTCACTGTGTGTGTGTCACTGTGTGTGTGTGTCACTGTGTGTGTGTCCCTGTGTGTGTCACTGTGTGTCACTGTGTGTCACTGTGTGTGTGTCACTGTGTGTGTCACAGTCACTGTCACTGTGTGTGTGTCACTGTGTGTGTCACTGTGTGTCACTGTGTGTCACTGTGTGTGTCACTGTGTGTGTGTCACTGTGTGTCACTGTGTGTCACTGTGTGTGTCACTGTGTGTGTCACTGTGTGTCACTGTGTGTGTGTCACTGTGTGTCACTGTGTGTGTCACTGTGTGTGTCACAGTCACTGTCACTGTGTGTGTCACTGTGTGTCACTGTGTGTGTGTCACTGTGTGTCACTGTGTGTGTCACTGTGTGTGTCACTGTGTGTCACTGTGTGTGTGTCACTGTGTGTCACTGTGTGTCACTGGGCAGGTGCCCCTTTGGGATTCCAGCTGTGCCCAGGTACCCAGGTGCCCATTTAGAGATACCTTGATGTGCCCACCTGAGAACCTTCACCCACCCACCCATTCTGGGTGTGCCCACCTGCCCAGGTGCCCATTGGGAATACCCGGGGTACCCACCTGAGAACTTTGACCCACCTGTGATTCCAGCTGTGCCCACCTGCCCAGGTGCCCATTTGGGATTCCAGCTGTGCCCACCTGCCCAGGTGCCGATTGGGCATTCCAGCTGTGCCCAGGTACCCATGTGTGCCACTCCAGCTGTGCCCAGGTGCCCATGTGGCACTCCAGCTGTGCCCAGGTACCCATTTGTGATTCGAGCAGTGCCCATTGGGCACCCCAGCTGTGCCCAGGTGCCCAGGTGTGCCACTCCAGCTGTGCCCAGGTACCCATTTGTGATTCGAGCAGTGCCCACGTGGCACCCCAGCTGGGCCCAGGTGGCATTCCAGCTGTGCCCACCTGCCCATTGGGCATTCCAGCTGTGCCCGTGTGGCACTCCCGCTGTGCCCAGGTGTGCCACTCCAGCTGTGCCCAGCTGTGCTCACCCCGTGCCTGTGTGCCATTCCAGCTGTGCCCAGGTGCCCAGCTGTGCCACTCCAGCTGTGCCCGTGTGGCACTCCCGCTGTGCCCAGGTGTGCCATTCCAGCTGTGCCCAGGTGCCCATGTGTGCCATTCCAGCTGTGCCCAGGTGCCCATTGGGCACTCCCACTGTGCCCAGGTGCCCAGGTGTGCCATTCCAGCTGTGCCCAGGTGCCCATTTGTGATTCGAGCAGTTCCCATTGGGCACCCCAGCTGTGCCCAGGTGCCCATGTGGCACTCCAGCTGTGTTGCGGTCCCCTCCCTTTCCTGCACCGCTGTGCCCAGGTGCCCAGCTGTGCCACCCCAGCGGTGCCCAGCTGTGCCACCCCAGCCGTGCCCAGCTGTGCTCACCCCGCGCCCCTGTGCCCGCAGAGCTGCGCGAGGCCGTGGAGGAGGTGCTGCCCGAGCTGCGCCGCGCTGGCACCGCCGTGTTCTACCTGAGCGCGGCCTCGCCCACGGCGGGCGTGGAGGCGCTGCTGCCGCACGTGGAGAGCGCGCCCGAGGAGCCGCCGCCCGCCGGGCACCGCGCCGGGGTCAGCGCCGACTCCAAGGCCATGTTCATCTACACCTCGGGCACCACAGGTGAGCTGGGCGGGCACCTTGGGGGGCACCGGGGTCACCACCATGTTCATCTACACCTCGGGCACCACAGGTGAGTGCAGGTGGGTGTGGGCACCTTGGAGGGTCCTGGGGTCACCACCATGTTCATCTACACCTCGGGCACCACAGGTGAGATGGGTGGGCACCTTCATCTACACCTCGGGCACCACAGGTGAGTGCAGGTGGGCAAGGTGGGCACCTTGGGGGGCACTGAGGTCACCACCATGTTCATCTACACCTCGGGCACCACAGGTGAGTGCAGGTGGGCACCTTGGGGGGCACTGGGGTCACCACCATGTTCATCTACACCTGGGGCACCACAGGTGAGTGCAGGTGGGCACCTTCATCTACACCTCGGGCACCACAGGTGAGATGGGTGGGCACCTTGGGGGGCACTGGGGTCACCACCATGTTCATCTACACCTGGGGCACCACAGGTGAGTGCAGGTGGGCAAGGTGGGCGTGGGCACCTTGGAGGGTCCTGGGGTCACCACCATGTTCATCTACACCTCGGGCACCACAGGTGAGATGGGTGGGCACCTTGGGGGGCACCAGGGTCACCACCATGTTCATCTACACCTCGGGCACCACAGGTGAGTGCAGGTGGGCACCTTGGGGGGCACTGGGGTCACCACCATGAACATCTACACCTCGGGCACCACAGGTGAGTGCAGGTGGGCAAGGTGGGCGTGGGCACCTTGGAGGGTCCTGGGGTCACCACCATGTTCATCTACACCTCGGGCACCACAGGTGAGTGCAGGTGGGCACCTTGGAGGGTCCTGGGGTCACCACCATGTTCATCTACACCTCGGGCACCACAGGTGAGTGCGGGGTCTGGGTGGGCACCTTCATCTACACCTCGGGCACCACAGATGAGATGGGTGGGCGTGGGCACCTTGGGGGCTTCCTGGACCATGGTGGGTCCACCTGGCCCAGGTGTGTCCACATGGGCACCTTGGGGGGTCCTGGGGTCACCATCATGTTCATCTACACCTGGGGCACCACAGGTGAGCTGGGTGGGCGTGGGCACCTTGGGGGGCTTGCTGGACCATCATGGGTCCATCTGGGCCAGGTGTGCCCACCTGGGCAGGTTGGAAGGGCTTGGGGGGGCTCCCTGAACCATCTCAGGTCCACCTGGGCCAGGTGTGTCCTGGCTGTGTCCACCTCGGCAGCTTGGGGGAGGCTTGGGGGCTTCCTCCAGCCCTGACCATGG